>NW_025728027.1:300000-480673 GCF_021461385.2 Schistocerca piceifrons | reverse complement strand
GTAAATCTGAAGTGAAAGCATCGGAATCTATAACTAGTGTCACAGGAATGTTTAAAACATAGACAGCTGGAAGAGTCAGTTTTTCTTGTACTTAAGTCGGCATTGTGTGTTTTGTGTATTTAATTCCGATGCAATTTCTGTGTTTCATCGTCAATAAGAAGGTCAGAGGGGATACAGTAAAACCTGAAATGAAGCATCGGAATCTATAACTACTGTCCACAGGAATGGTTCAAAACATAACCAGTAAGAAGAGTGAGTTTTTCTTGTACTTAGGGCGGCATTGTGCCTTTTGTATTTAATCCCGATGCAATTTCTGTGTTTCATTGTCAATAAGAAGGTCCAGAGGGATACAGTAAAACCTGAAGTGAAGCATCGGAATCTGTAACTAGTGTCACAGGAATGGTTCAAAAACATAGACAGTAAGAAGAGTCAGTTTTCTTGTAAAAAATTGGGCATTGTGCCTATTGTAAGTAATTCCGATGCAATTTCTGTGTTTTCATCGTCAATAAGAAGGTCAGAGGGATACAGTAAACCTGAAGTGAAGCATCGGAATCTATAACTAGTGTCACAGGAATGGTTCCAAACATAGACAGTATGAAGAGTCAATTTTCTTGTACTTAAGTCGGCATTGTGCCTTTTTCTATTTAATTCCGATGCAATTTCTGTCTTTCGGCGGTCAATAAGATGGTCCAAGGGATACAGTAAACCTGAAGTGAAGCATCGGATTCTAAAACCGGTCCTCAGAGGAAAGGTTTAAAATATAGACAGTAAGAAGAGCCAGTCTTCTTGTACTTGAGTCGGGCATTGTTGCCTTTTTATTTAATTCCGATGCAATTTCTGTGTTTCATCATCAGTACGACGGTCAGAGGGATACAGTTAACCCTGAAGTGTAGCATCGGAATCTATAATAGTGTCACAGGATTGGTTCAAAACATAGACAGTAAGAAGAGTCAGTCTTCTTGTACTTAAGTCGGCATTGTGCCTTTTGTATTTAATTAGGATGCAATTTCTGTGTTTCATCGTCAATAATAAGGTCAGAGGGATACAGTATACCTGAAGTGAAGCATCGGAATCTATAACTAGTGTCACAGGAATGGTTCAAAACATAGACAGTAAGAAGAGTCAGTCCTTCTAGTACTTAAGTTGGCATTGTGCTTTTTTGTATTTAATTCCGATGCATTTTTCTGGGGTTTCATCGTCAATAAGGGGGTCAGAGGGATACAGTAAACCTGAAGTGATGCATCGGGAATCCATAACTAGTGTCACAGGGAATGGTTCAAATCATAGTCATGAAGAAGAGTCAGTCTTTTTGTACTTAAGTCTGCTTTGTTGCCTTTTGTATTTAATTCCGATGCAATTTCTGTGTACATCGTCCAATACGAATGTCAGAGGGATACAGTAAACCTGAAGTGAAGCATCGGAATCTAATAACTAGTGTTACAGGAATTGTTTCAAACATAGACAGTAATTAAGAGTCAGTCTTCTTGTGCTTAAGTCGGCATTTGTGCCTTTTGTATATAATTCCGATGCATTTTCTGTGTTTCATCGTCAATAAGAGGGGTCACAGGGATACAGTAAACCTGAAGTGATGCATCGGAATCTATAACTAGTGTCAAAGGAAATGGTTCAAAACATAGATACTAAGAAGAGTCTGTTTTTTTTTGCACTTAAGTCGGCATTGTGGCTTTACTATTTAATTACGATGCAATTTCTGTGTTTCGTCGTCAATAACAAGGTCCAAGGGATACAGTTAACCTGAAAGTGAAGCATCGGAATCTAAAACCGGTCTCACAGGTAAGGTTTCAAACATAGACAGTAAGAAGAGCCAGTCCATCTTGTACTTGAGTCGGCATTGTGCCTTTGTATTTAATTCCGATGCAATTTCTGTGTTTCATCGTCAGTACGACGGTCAGAGGGGTACAGTATACCTGAAGTGAAGCAATCGGATTCTATAATAGTGTCCACAGGAATGGTTCAAAAACATAGACAGTAAGAAGAGGTCAGTCTTCTTGTACTTAAGTCGGCATTGTGCCTTTTGTACTTAATTAAGATGCAATCTCTGTGTTTCATCGTCAACAATAAGGTCAGAGGGATACAGTATACCTGAAAGTGAAGCATCGGAATCTATATCTAGTGTTACAGGAGTGGTTCAAAACATAGACAGTAATAAGAGTCAGTCTTCTAGTACTTAAGTCGGCATTGTGCCTTTTGTATATAATTCCCGATGCAACTTCTGTGTTTCATCGTCAATAAGAAGGTCAGAGGGAAAACAGTAAAACCTGAAGTGAAGCAACGGAATCTATAACTAGGTGTCACAGGAATGGTTCAAAAAATAGACAGTAAGAAGAGTCAGTGTTCTTGTTCTGAAGTCGGCATTGTGCCATTTGTATTTAATTAAGATGCCAATTTTCTGTGTTTCATCGTCAATAATAAGGTCAGAGGGATACAGTATACCTGAAGTAAAGCATCGGAATCTATAACTAGTGTCACAATTAATGGTTCAAATCATAGACAGTAAGAAGAGCCAGTCTTCTTGTACTTGAGTCGGCATTGTGCCTTTGTATTTAATTCCGATGCAATTTCTGTGTTTCATCGTCAATAAGAAGGTCAGAGGGATACAGTAAACATGAAGTGAGGCAACGGAATCTATAACTAGTGTCACAGGAATGGTTCAAAAACTAGACAGTAAGAAGAGTCAGTGTTTCTTGTTCTGAAGTCCGGCATTGTGCCATTTGTATTAATTAAGATGCAATTTCTGTGTTTCATCGTCAATAATACGGTCAGAGGGTTACAGAATACCTGAAAGTGAAGCATCGGAATCTATAACTAGTGTCACAGGAATGGTTCAAATCATAGACAGTAAGAAGAGTCAGTCTTCTTGTACTTAAGTCGGCATTGTGCCTTTTGTATTTAATTCCGATGCTATTTCTGTGTTTTCATCGTCAATACGAAGGTCAGAGGGATACAGTAGACCAGAAGTGAAGCATCGGGATCTATAAACTAGTGTGACAGGAATGGTTCAAAACAATAGACAGTATGAAGAGTCAGTCTTCTTGTACTTAAGTCAGCATTGTGCCTTTTGTATTTAATTCCGATGCAATTTACGTGTTTTCATCGTCAAAAAGAGGGTCAGAGGGATACAGTAAAACCAGAAGCGACGCCATCGGAATCTATAACTAGTGTCACAGGAATGGTTTCAAAACATAGACAGTAATAAGTGTCAGTCTTCTTGTACTTAAGTCGGCATTGTGCCTTTTGTATATAATTCAGATGCAATTTCTGTGTTTTCATTGTCAATAAGAAGGTCAGAGGGATACAGTAAACCTGAAGTGAAGCATCGGAATCTATAACTAGTGTCCACAGGAATGGTTTCAAAACATAGACAGTGAGGAGAGTCAGTCTTTTTGTACTCAAGTCGGCATTATGCCTTTTGTATTTAATTCCGATGCAATTTCTGTGTTTCATCGTCAATAAGAAGGTCAGAGGGATACAGTAAAACCTGAAGTGAAGCATCGGAATCTATAACTAGTGTCACAGAAATGGTTCAAAAACATAGACAGTAAGAAGAGCCAGTCTTCTTGTACTTGAGTCGGCATTGTGCCTTTTTATTTTAATTCCGATGCAATTTCTGTGTTTCATCATCAGTACGACGGTCAGAGGGATACAGTAACCCTGAAGTGTAGCATCGGAATCTATAATAGTGTCACAGGATTGGTTCAAAACATAGACAGTAAGAAGAGTCAGTCTTCTTGTACTTAAGTCGGCATTGTGCCTTTTGTATTTAATTAGGATGCAATTTCTGTGTTTCATCGTCAATAATAAGGTCAGAGGGATACAGTATACCTGAAGTGAAGCATCGGAATCTATAACTAGTGTCACAGGGAATGGTTTCAAAACATAGACAGTAAGAAGAGTCAGTCCTTCTAGTAACTTAAGTCGGCATTGTGCTTTTTGTATTTAATTCCGATGCATTTTTCTGGGTTTCATCGTCAATAAGGGGGTCAGAGGGATACAGTAAACCTGAAGTGATGCATCGGAATCCATAACTAGTGTCCACAGGAATGGTTCAAATCATAGTCATGAAGAAGAGTCAGTCTTTTTGTACTTAAGTCTGCTTTGTGCCTTTTGTATTTAATTCCGATGCAATTTCTGTGTACATCGTCAATACGAATGTCAGAGGGATACAGTAAACCTGAAGTGAAGCATCGGAATCTATAACTAGTGTTACAGGAATTGTTCAAACATAGACAGTATTAAGAGTCAGTCTTCTTGTGCTTAAGTCGGCATTGTGCCTTTTGTATATAATTCCGATGCATTTTCTGTGTTTCATCGTCAATAAGAGGGTCACAGGGATACAGTAAAACCTGAAGTGATGCATCGGAATCTATAACTAGTGTCAAAGGAATGGTTCAAAACATAGATACTAAGAAGAGTCTGTTTTCTTGCACTTAAGTCGGCATTGTGGCTTTACTATTTAATTACGATGCAATTTCTGTGTTTCGTCGTCAATAACAAGGTCCAAGGGATACAGTTAACCTGAAGTGAAGCATCGGAATCTAAAACCGGTCTCACAGGAAAAGGTTCAAACATAGACAGTAAGAAGAGCCAGTCATCTTGTACTTGAGTCCGGCATTGTGCCTTTGTATTTAATTCCGATGCAATTTCTGTGTTTCATCGTCAGTACGGACGGTCAGAGGGGTACAGTATACCTGAAGTGAAGCATCGGATTCTATAATAGTGTCACAGGAATGGTTCAAAACATAGACAGTAAGAAGAGTCAGTCTTCTTGTACTTAAGGTCGGCATTGTGCCTTTTGTACTTAATTAAGATGCAATCTCTGTGTTTCATCGTCAACAATAAGGTCAGAGGGATACAGTATACCTGAAGTGAAGCATCGGAATCTATATCTAGTGTTACAGGAGTGGTTCAAAACATAGACAGTAATAAGAGTCAGTCTTCTAGTACTTAAGTCGGCATTGTGGCCTTTTGTATATAATTCCGATGCAACTTCTGTGTTTCATCGTCAATAAGAAGGTCAGAGGGAAACAGTAAAACCTGAAGTGAAGCAACGGAATCTATAACTAGTGTCCCACAGGAATGGTTCAAAAAAATAGACAGTAAGAAGAGTCAGTGTTCTTGTTCTGAAGTCGGCATTGTGCCATTTGTATTTAATTAAGATGCAAATTTCTGTGTTTCATCGTCAATAATAAGGTCAGAGGGGATACAGTATACCTGAAAGTAAAGCATCGGAATCTATAACTAGTGTCCACAATAATGGTTCAAATCATAGACAGTAAGAAGAGCCAGTCTTTCTTGTACTTGAGTCGGCAATTGTGGCCTTTGTATTTAATTCCGATGCAATTTCTGTGTTTCATCGTCAATAAGAAGGTCAGAGGGATACAGTAAACATGAAGTGAGGCAACGGAATCTATAACTAGTGTCACAGGAATGGTTCAAAAACTAGACAGTAAGAAGAGTCAGTGTTCTTGTTCTGAAGTCGGCATTGTGCCATTTGTATTAATTAAGATGCAATTTCTGTGTTTCATCGTCAATAATACGGTCAGAGGGATACAGAATACCTGAAAGTGAAGCATCGGAATCTATAACTAGTGTCACAGGAATGGTTCAAAATCATAGGACAGTAAGAAGAGTCAGTCTTCTTGTACTTAAGTCGGCATTGTTGCCTTTTGTATTTAAATTTCCGATGCTATTTCTGTGTTTCATCGTCAATACGAAGGTCAGAGGGATACAGTAGACCAGAAGTGAAGCATCGGGATCTATAACTAGTGTGACAGGAATGGTTCAAAACATAGACAGTATGAAGAGTCAGTCCTTCTTGTACTTAAGTCAGCATTGTGCCTTTTGTATTTAATTCCGATGCAATTTACGTGTTTCATCGTCAAAAAGAGGGTCAGAGGGATACAGTAAACCAGAAGCGACGCATCGGAATCTATAACTAGTGTCACAGGAATGGTTCAAAACATAGACAGTAATAAGTGTCAGTCTTCTTGTACTTAAGTCGGCATTGTGCCATTTGTATATAATTCAGATGCAATTTCTGTGTTTCATTGTCAATAAGAAGGTCAGAGGGATACAGTAAACCTGAAGTGAAGCATCGGAATCTATAACTAGTGTCACAGGAATGGTTCAAAAACATAGACAGTGAGGAGAGTCAGTCCTTTTTTGTACTCAAGTCGGCATTATGCCTTTTGTATTTAATTCCGATGCAATTTCTGTGTTTCATCGTCAATAAGAAGGTCAGAGGGATACAGTAAACCTGAAGTGAAGCATCGGAATCTATAACTAGTGTCACAGAAATGGTTCAAAACATAGACAGTAAGAAGAGCCAGTCTTCTTGTACTTGAGTCGGCAATTGTGCCTTCTGTATTTAATTCCGATGCAATTTCTGTGTTTCATCGTCAATAAGAAGGTCAGAGGGATACAGTGAACCAGAAGTGAAGCATCGGAATCTATAACTAGTGTCACAGGAATGGTTCAAAACATACACAGTAAGAAGAGTCAGTTTTCTTGTACTTAAGTCGGCATTGTGTGTTTTGTATTTAATTCTGATGCAATTTCTGTGTTTCATCGTCAATAAGAAGGTCACAGGGATACAGTAAACCTGAAGTGAAGCATCGGAATCTATAACTAGTGTCACAGGAATGGTTCAAAACATACACAGTAAGAAGAGTCAGTTTTCTTGTACTTAAGTCGGCATTGTGTGTTTTGTATTTAATTCTGATGCAATTTCTGTGTTTCATCGTCAATAAGAAGGTCACAGGGATACAGTAAACCTGAAGTGAAGCATCGGAATCTATAACTAGGGTCACAGGAATGGTTCAAAACATAAACAGTAAGAAGAGTCAGTTTTCTTGTACTTAGGTCGGCATTGTGCCTTTTGTATTTAATTCCGATGCAATTTCTGTGTTTCATTGTCAATAAGAAGGTCAGAGGGATACAGTGAACCTGAAGTAAGCATCGGAATCTATAACTAGTGTCACAGGAATGGTTCAAAACATAGACAGTAGGAAGAGTCAGTCCTCTTGTACTTAAGTCGGCGTTGTGCCTTTTGTATATAATTCCGAAGCAAGATCTGTGTTTCTTCGTCAATAAGAAGGTCAGAGGGATACAGTAAACCTGAAGTGAAGCATCGGAATCTATAACTAGTGTCACAGAAATGGTTCAAAACATAGACAGTAAGAAGAGCCAGTCTTCTTGTACTTGAGTAGGCATTGTGCCTTCTGTATTTAATTCCGATGCAATTTCTGTGTTTCATCGTCAATAAGAAGGTCAGAGGGATACAGTAAACATGAAGTGAAGCATCGGAATCTATAACTAGTGATACAGGAATTGTTCAAACATAGACAGTATGTAGAGTCAGACTTCTTGTACTTAAGTCGGCATTGTTCCTTTTGTATTTAATTCCGATGCAATTTACTTGTTTCATCGTCAATAAGAAGGTCAGAGGGATACAGTAAATCTGAAGGGAAGCATCGGAATCCATAACTAGTGTCACAGGAATGGTTCAAAACATAGACAGTGGGAAGAGTCAGTTTTCTTGTACGTAAGTCGGCATTGTGTGTCTTGTATTTAATTCCGATGCAATTTCTGTGTTTCATCGTCAATAAGAAGGTCACAGGGATGCAGTAAACCTGAAGTGGAGCATCAGAATCTATAACTAGTGTCAAAGGAATGGTTCAAAACATATCCAGTAAGAAGAGATAGTTTTCTTGTACTTAAGTCGCCATTGTTCCCTTTGTATTTAATTACGATGCAATTTCTGTGTTTCATTGTCAATAAGAAGGTCAGAGGGATACAGTAAACCTGAAGTGAAGCATCGGAATCTATAACTAGTGCCACAGGAATGGTTCAAAATATAGATATTAAGAAGAGTCTGTTTTCTTGTACTTAAGTCGGCATTGTGCGTTTTCTATTTCATTCCGATGCAATTTCTGTGTTTCGTCGTCAATAACAAGGTCCAAGGGATACAACTAACCTGAAGTGAAGCATTGGAATCCAAAACCGGTCTCACAGGAAAGGTTCAAACATAGACAGTACGAAGAGCCAGTCTTCTTGTACTTGAGTCGGCATTGTGCCTTTTGTATATAATTCCGATGCAATATCTATGTTTTATCATCTATAAGAAGCTCAGAGGGATACAGTAAACCTGAAGTGAAGCTTCGGAATCTATAACTAGTGTCACCGGAATGGTTCAAAACATAGACAATAAGAAGAGTCAGTTTTCTTGTACTTAAGTCGGCGTTGTGCCTTTTGTATTTAATTCCGATGCAATTTCTGTGTTTCATCGCCAATAAGAAGGTCAGAGGGATACAATAAACCTGAAGTGAAGCATCGGAATCTATAACTAGTGTCACAGGAATGGTTCAAACATAGACAGTGAGAAGACTCAGCCTTTTTGTACTTAAGTCGGCATTGTGCCTTTTGTATTTAATTCCGATGCAATTTACGTGTTTCATCGTCAGTAAGAAGGTCAGAGGGATACAGTAAAACTGAAGTGAAGCATCGGAATCTATAACTAGTGTCACAGGAATGTTTAAAACATAGACAGCTGGAAGAGTCAGTTTTCTTGTACTTAAGTCGGCATTGTGTGTTTTGTATTTAATTCCGATGCAATTTCTGTGTTTCATTGTCAATAAGAAGGTCAGAGGGATACAGTAAACCTGAAGTGAAGCATCGGAATCTATAACTAGTGTCACAGGAATGGTTCAAAACATAGACAGTAAGAAGAGTCAGTTTTCTTGTAATAAAATCGGCATTGTGCCTTTTGTAAGTAATTCCGATGCAATTTCTGTGTTTCATCGTCAATAAGAAGGTCAGAGGGATACAGTAAACCTGAAGTGAAGCATCGGAATCTATAACTAGTGTCACAGGAATGGTTCCAAACATAGACAGTATGAAGAGTCAATTTTCTTGTACTTAAGTCGGCATTGTGCCTTTTCTATTTAATTCCGATGCAATTTCTGTCTTTCGGCGTCAATAAGATGGTCCAAGGGATACAGTAAACGTGAACTGAAGCATCGGAATCTAAAACCGGTCTCAGAGGAAAGGTTTAAAATATAGACAGTAAGAAGAGCCAGTCTTCTTGTACTTGAGTCGGCATTGTGCCTTTGTATTTAATTCCGATGCAATTTCTGTGTTTCATCGTCAGTACGACGGTCAGAGGGATACAGTAACCCTGACGTGTAGCATCGGAATCTATAATAGTGTCACAGGAATGGTTCAAAACATAGACAGTAAGATGAGTCAGTCTTCTTGTACTTAAGTCGGCATTGTGCCTTTTGTATTTAATTAAGATGCAATTTCTGTGTTTCATCGTCAATAATAAGGTCAGAGGGATACAGTATACCTGAAGTGAAGCATCGGAATCTATAACTAGTGTCACAGGAATGGTTCAAAACATAGACAGTAAGAAGAGTCAGTCTTCTAGTACTTAAGTCGGCATTGTGCTTTTTGTATTTAATTCCGATGCATTTTCTGGGTTTCATCGTCAATAAGGTGGTCAGAGGGATACAGTAAACCTGAAGTGATGCATCGGAATCCATAACTAGTGTCACAGGAATGGTTCAAATCATAGTCATTAAGAAGAGTCAGTCTTTTTGTACTTAAGTCTGCTTTATGAATTTTGTATTTAATTCCGATGCAATTTCTGTGTTTCATCGTCAATACGAATGTCAGAGGGATACAGTAAACCTGAAGTGAAGCATCGGAATCTATAACTAGTGTTACAGGAATTGTTCAAACATAGACAGTAATAAGAGTCAGTCTTCTTGTGCTTAAGTCGGCATTGTGCCTTTTGTATAGAATTCCGATGCATTTTCTGTGTTTCATCGTCAATAAGAGGGTCACAGGGATACAGTAAACCTGAAGTGATGCATCGGAATCTATAACTAGTGTCAAAGGAATGGTTCAAAACATAGATACTAAGAAGAGTCTGTTTTCTTGTACTTAAGTCGGCATTGTGGCTTTACTATTTAATTACGATGCAATTTCTGTGTTTCGTCGTCAATAACAAGGTCCAAGGGATACAGTTAACCTGAAGTGAAGCATCGGAATCTAAAACCGGTCTCACAGGAAAGGTTCAAAGCATAGACAGTAAGAAGAGCCAGTCTTCTTGTACTTAAGTCGGCATTGTGCCATTTGTATTTAATTCCGATGCAATTTCTGTGTTTCATCGTCAATAATAAGGTCAGAGAGATACAGTATACCTGAAGTAAAGCATCGGAATCTATAACTAGTGTTACAATAATGGTTCAAATCATAGACAGTAAGAAGAGTCAGTCTTGATGTACTTAAGTCGGCATTGTGCCTTTTGTATTTAATTCCGATGCAATTTACGAGTTTCATCGTCAATAAGAAGGTCAGAGGGATACAGTAAACCTGAAGTGAAGCATCGGAATCTATAACTAGTGTCACAGGAATGGTTCAAAACATAGACAGTAAGAAGAGTCAATTTTCTTGTACTTAAGTCGGCATTGTGCCTTTTCTATTTAATTCCGATGCAATTTCTGTCTTTCGGCGTCAATAAGATGGTCCAAGGGATACAGTACATCTGAAGTGAAGCATCGGAATCTAAAACCGGTCTCAGAGGAAAGGTTTAAAATATAGACAGTAAGAAGAGCCAGTCTTCTTGTACTTGAGTCGGCATTGTGCCTTTGTATTTAATTCCGATGCAATTTCTGTGTTTCATCGTCAGTACGACGGTCAGAGGGATACAGTAACCCTGACGTGTAGCATCGGAATCTATAATAGTGTCATAGGAGTGGTTCAAAACATAGACAGTAAGAAGAGTCAGTCTTCTTGTACTTAAGTCGGCATTGTGCCTTTTGTATTTAATTAAGATGCAATTTCTGTGTTTCATCGTCAATAATAAGGTCAGAGGGATACAATATACCTGAAGTGAAGCATCGGAATCTATAACTAGTGTCACAGGAATGGTTCAAAACATAGACAGTAAGAAGAGTCAGTCTTTTTGTACTTAAGTCTGCTTTGTGCCTTTTGTATTTAATTCCGATGCAATTTCTGTGTTTCATCGTCAATACGAATGTCAGAGGGATACAGTAAACCTGAAGTGAAGCATCGGAATCTATAACTAGTGTTACAGGAATTTTTCAAACATAGACAGTAATAAGAGTCAGTCTTCTTGTGCTTAAGTCGGCATTGTGCCTTTTGTATATAATTCCGATGCATTTTCTGTGTTTCATCGTCAAAAAGAGCGTCACATGGATACAGTAAACCTGAAGTGATGCATGGGAATCTATAACTAGTGTCACAGGAATGGTTCAATACATAGATACTAAGAAGAGTCTGTTTTCTTGTACTTGAGTCGGCATTGTGCCTTTACTATTTAATTCCGATGCAATTTCTGTGTTTCGTCGTCAATAACGAGGTCCAAGGGATACAGTTAACCTGAAGTGAAGCATCGGAATCTAAAACCGGTCTCACAGGAAAGGTTCAAAGCATAGACAGTAAGAAGAGCCAGTCATCTTCTACTTGAGTCGGCATTGTGCCTTTGTATTTAATTCCGGTGCAATTTCTGTGTTTCATCGTCAGTACGACGGTCAGAGGGATACAGTATACATGAAGCGAAGCATCGGAATCTATAATAGTGTCACATGAATGGTTCAAACATACACAGTGAGAAGACTCAGCCTTTTTGTACTTAAGTCGGCATTGTGCCTTTTGTATTTAATTCCGATGCAATTTACGTGTTTCATCGTCAGTACGAAGGTCAGAGGGATACAGTAAAACTGAAGTGAAGCATCGGAATCTATAACTAGTGTCACAGGAATGTTTAAAACATAGACAGCTGGAAGAGTCAGTTTTCTTGTACTTAAGTCGGCATTGTGTGTTTTGTATTTAATTCCGATGCAATTTCTGTGTTTCATCGTCAATAAGAAGGTCAGAGGGATACAGTAAACCTGAAATGAAGCATCGGAATCTATAACTACTGTCACAGGAATGGTTCAAAACATAACCAGTAAGAAGAGTCAGTTTTCTTGTACTTAGGTCGGCATTGTGCCTTTTGTATTTAATTAAGATGCAATTTCTGTGTTTCATCGTCAATAATAAGGTCAGAGGGATACAGTATACCTGAAGTAAAGCATCGGAATCTATAACTAGTGTTACAATAATGGTTCAAATCATAGACAGTAAGAAGAGTCAGTCTTCATGTACTTAAGTCGGCATTGTGCCTTTTGTATTTAATTCCGATGCTATTTACGAGTTTCATCGTCAATAAGAAGGTCAGAGGGATACAGTAAACCTGAAGTGAAGCATCGGAATCTATAACTAGTGTCACAGGAATGGTTCAAAACATAGACAGTAAGAAGAGTCAATTTTCTTGTACTTAAGTCGGCATTGTGCCTTTTCTATTTAATTCCGAAGCAATTTCTGTCTTTCGGCGTCAATAAGATGGTCCAAGGGATACAGTACATCTGAAGTGAAGCATCGGAATCTAAAACCGGTCTCAGAGGAAAGGTTTAAAATATAGACAGTAAGAAGAGCCAGTCTTCTTGTACTTGAGTCGGCATTGTGCCTTTGTATTTAATTCCGATGCAATTTCTGTGTTTCATCGTCAGTACGACGGTCAGAGGGATACAGTAACCCTGACGTGTAGCATCGGAATCTATAATAGTGTCATAGGAGTGGTTCAAAACATAGACAGTAAGAAGAGTCAGTCTTCTTGTACTTAAGTCGGCATTGTGCCTTTTGTATTTAATTAAGATGCAATTTCTGTGTTTCATCGTCAATAATAAGGTCAGAGGGATACAATATACCTGAAGTGAAGCATCGGAATCTATAACTAGTGTCACAGGAAT
Organism: Schistocerca piceifrons; assembly: GCF_021461385.2. NCBI lineage: Eukaryota > Metazoa > Arthropoda > Insecta > Orthoptera > Acrididae > Schistocerca > Schistocerca piceifrons. The sequence goes on along the minus strand of NW_025728027.1, from coordinate 467,834 downwards.
GGTTCAAAACATAGACAGTAAGAAGAGTCAGTCTTTTTGTACTTAAGTCTGCTTTGTGCCTTTTGTATTTAATTCCGATGCAATTTCTGTGTTTCATCGTCAATACGAATGTCAGAGGGATACAGTAAACCTGAAGTGAAGCATCGGAATCTATAACTAGTGTTACAGGAATTTTTCAAACATAGACAGTAATAAGAGTCAGTCTTCTTGTGCTTAAGTCGGCATTGTGCCTTTTGTATATAATTCCGATGCATTTTCTGTGTTTCATCGTCAAAAAGAGGGTCACATGGATACAGTAAACCTGAAGTGATGCATGGGAATCTATAACTAGTGTCACAGGAATGGTTCAATACATAGATACTAAGAAGAGTCTGTTTTCTTGTACTTGAGTCGGCATTGTGCCTTTACTATTTAATTCCGATGCAATTTCTGTGTTTCGTCGTCAATAACGAGGTCCAAGGGATACAGTTAACCTGAAGTGAAGCATCGGAATCTAAAACCGGTCTCACAGGAAAGGTTCAAAGCATAGACAGTAAGAAGAGCCAGTCATCTTCTACTTGAGTCGGCATTGTGCCTTTGTATTTAATTCCGATGCAATTTCTGTGTTTCATCGTCAATACGACGGTCAGAGGGATACAGTATACATGAAGCGAAGCATCGGAATCTATAATTGTGTCACATGAATGGTTCAAACATAGACAGTGAGAAGACTCAGCCTTTTTGTACTTAAGTCGGCATTGTGCCTTTTGTATTTAATTCCGATGCAATTTACGTGTTTCATCGTCAGTAAGAAGGTCAGAGGGATACAGTAAAACTGAAGTGAAGCATCGGAATCTATAACTAGTGTCACAGGAATGTTTAAAACATAGACAGCTGGAAGAGTCAGTTTTCTTGTACTTAAGTCGGCATTGTGTGTTTTGTATTTAATTCCAATGCAATTTCTGTGTTTCATCGTCAATAAGAAGGTCAGAGGGATACAGTAAACCTGAAATGAAGCATCGGAATCTATAACTACTGTCACAGGAATGGTTCAAAACATAACCAGTAAGAAGAGTCAGTTTTCTTGTACTTAGGTCGGCATTGTGCCTTTTGTATTTAATTCCGATGCAATTTCTGTGTTTCATTGTCAATAAGAAGGTCAGAGGGATACAGTAAACCTGAAGTGAAGCATCGGAATCTATAACTAGTGTCACAGGAATGGTTCAAAACATAGACAGTAAGAAGAGTCAGTTTTCTTGTAATAAAATCGGCATTGTGCCTTTTGTAAGTAATTCCGATGCAATTTCTGTGTTTCATCGTCAATAAGAAGGTCAGAGGGATACAGTAAACCTGAAGTGAAGCATCGGAATCTGTAACTAGTGTCACAGGAATGGTTCCAAACATAGACAGTATGAAGAGTCAATTTTCTTGTACTTAAGTCGGCATTGTGCCTTTTCTATTTAATTCCGATGCAATTTCTGTCTTTCGGCGTCAATAAGATGGTCCAAGGGATACAGTAAACCTGAACTGAAGCATCGGAATCTAAAACCGGTCTCAGAGGAAAGGTTTAAAATATAGACAGTAAGAAGAGCCAGTCTTCTTGTACTTGAGTCGGCATTGTGCCTTTGTATTTAATTCCGATGCAATTTCTGTGTTTCATCGTCAGTACGACGGTCAGAGGGATACAGTAACCCTGAAGTGTAGCATCGGAATCTATAATAGTGTCACAGGAATGGTTCAAAACATAGACAGTAAGATGAGTCAGTCTTCTTGTACTTAAGTCGGCATTGTGCCTTTTGTATTTAATTAAGATGCAATTTCTGTGTTTCATCGTCAACAATAAGGTCAGAGGGATACAGTATACCTGAAGTGAAGCATCGGAATCTATAACTAGTGTCACAGGAATGGTTCAAAACATAGACAGTAAGAAGAGTCAGTCTTCTAGTACTTAAGTCGGCATTGTGCTTTTTGTATTTTATTCCGATGCATTTTCTGGGTTTCATCGTCAATAAGGGGGTCAGAGGGATACAGTAAACCTGAAGTGATGCATCGGAATCCATAACTAGTGTCACAGGAATGGTTCAAATCATAGTCATTAAGAAGAGTCAGTCTTTTTGTACTTAAGTCTGCTTTGTGCCTTTTGTATTTAATTCCGTTGCAATTTCTGTGTTTCATCGTCAATTCGAATGTCAGAGGGATACAGTAAACCTGAAGTGAAGCATCGGAATCTATAACTAGTGTTACAGGAATTGTTCAAACATAGACAGTAATAAGAGTCAGTCTTCTTGTGCTTAAGTCGGCATTGTGCCTTTTGTATATAATTCCGATGCATTTTCTGTGTTTCATCGTCAATAAGAGGGTCACAGGGATACAGTAAACCTGAAGTGATGCATCGGAATCTATAACTAGTGTCAAAGGAATGGTTCAAAACATAGATACTAAGAAGAGTCTGTTTTCTTGTACTTAAGTCGGCATTGTGGCTTTACTATTTAATTACGATGCAATTTCTGTGTTTCGTCGTCAATAACAAGGTCCAAGGGATACAGTTAACCTGAAGTGAAGCATCGGAATCTAAAACCGGTCTCACAGGAAAGGTTCAAAGCATAGACAGTAAGAAGAGCCAGTCTTCTTGTACTTAAGTCGGCATTGTGCCATTTGTATTTAATTAAGATGCAATTTCTGTGTTTCATCGTCAATAATAAGGTCAGAGGGATACAGTATACCTGAAGTAAAGCATCGGAATCTATAACTAGTGTCACAGGAATGGTTCATAAAATAGACAGTAAGAAGAGTCACTGTTCTTGTTCTGAAGTCGGCATTGTGCCATTTGTATTTAATTAAGATGCAATTTCTGTGTTTCATCGTCAATAATAAGGTCAGAGGGATACAGTATACCTGAAGTAAAGCATCGGAATCTATAACTAGTGTTACAATAATGGTTCAAATCATAGACAGTAAGAAGAGTCAGTCTTCATGTACTTAAGTCGGCATTGTGCCTTTTGTATTTAATTCCGATGCAATTTACGAGTTTCATCGTCAATAAGAAGGTCAGAGGGATACAGTAAACCTGAAGTGAAGCATCGGAATCTATAACTAGTGTCACAGGAATGGTTCAAAACATAGACAGTAAGAAGAGTCAATTTTCTTGTACTTAAGTCGGCATTGTGCCTTTTCTATTTAATTCCGATGCAATTTCTGTCTTTCGGCGTCAATAAGATGGTCCAAGGGATACAGTACATCTGAAGTGAAGCATCGGAATCTAAAACCGGTCTCAGAGGAAAGGTTTAAAATATAGACAGTAAGAAGAGCCAGTCTTCTTGTACTTGAGTCGGCATTGTGCCTTTGTATTTAATTCCGATGCAATTTCTGTGTTTCATCGTCAGTACGACGGTCAGAGGGATACAGTAACCCTGACGTGTAGCATCGGAATCTATAATAGTGTCATAGGAGTGGTTCAAAACATAGACAGTAAGAAGAGTCAGTCTTCTTGTACTTAAGTCGGCATTGTGCCTTTTGTATTTAATTAAGATGCAATTTCTGTGTTTCATCGTCAATAATAAGGTCAGAGGGATAAATATACCTGAAGTGAAGCATCGGAATCTATAACTAGTGTCACAGGAATGGTTCAAAACATAGACAGTAAGAAGAGTCAGTCTTTTTGTACTTAAGTCTGCTTTGTGCCTTTTGTATTTAATTCCGATGCAATTTCTGTGTTTCAACGTCAATACGAATGTCAGAGGGATACAGTAAACCTGAAGTGAAGCATCGGAATCTATAACTAGTGTTACAGGAATTTTTCAAACATAGACAGTAATAAGAGTCAGTCTTCTTGTGCTTAAGTCGGCATTGTGCATTTTGTATATAATTCCGATGCATTTTCTGTGTTTCATCGTCAAAAAGAGGGTCACATGGATACAGTAAACCTGAAGTGATGCATGGGAATCTATAACTAGTGTCACAGGAATGGTTCAATACATAGATACTAAGAAGAGTCTGTTTTCTTGTACTTGAGTCGGCATTGTGCCTTTACTATTTAATTCCGATGCAATTTCTGTGTTTCGTCGTCAATAACGAGGTCCAAGGGATACAGTTAACCTGAAGTGAAGCATCGGAATCTAAAACCGGTCTCACAGGAAAGGTTCAAAGCATAGACAGTAAGAAGAGCCAGTCATCTTGTACTTGAGTCGGCATTGTGCCTTTGTATTTAATTCCGATGCAATTTCTGTGTTTCATCGTCAGTACGACGGTCAGAGGGATACAGTATACTTGAAGCGAAGCATCGGAATCTATAATAGTGTCACAGGAATGGTTCAAAACATAGACAGTAAGAAGAGTCAGTCTTCTTGTACTTAAGTCGGCATTGTGCCTTTTGTATTTAATTAAGATGCAATCTCTGTGTTTCATCGTCAACAATTAGGTCAGAGGGATACAGTATACCTGAAGTGAAGGATCGGAATCTATATCTAGTTTCACAGGAATGGTTCAAAACATAGACAGTAATAAGAGTCAGTCTTCTAGTACTTCAGTCGGCATTGTGCCTTTTGTATATAATTCCGATGCAACTTCTGTGTTTCATCGTCAATAAGAAGGTCAGAGGTAAACAGTAAACCTGAAGTGAAGCAACGGAATCTATAACTAGTGTCAAAGGAATGGTTCAAAATATAGGCAGTAAGAAGAGTCAGTGTTCTTGTTCTGAAGTCGGCATTGTGCCACTTGTATTTAATTAAGATGCAATTTCTGTGTTTCATCGTCAACAATAAGGTCAGCGGGATACAGTATACCTGAAGTAAAGCATCGGAATCTATAACTAGTGTCACAATAATGGTTCAAATCATAGACAGTAAGAAGAGTCAGTCTTCTTGTACTTAAGTCGGCATTGTGCCTTTTGTATTAAATTCCGATGCAATTTACGAGTTTCATCGTCAATAAGAAGGTCAGAGGGATGCAGTAAACCTGAAGTGAAGCATTGGAATCTATAACTAGTGTCACAGGAACGGTTCAAAACATAGACAGTAAGAAGAGTCAGTTTTCTTGTACTTAAGTCGGCATTGTGCCTTTTGTATATAATTCCGATGCAATTTCTGTGTTTCTTCGTCAATAAGAAGGTCCACGGGATACAGTAAACCTGAAGTGAAGCATCGGAATCTATAACTAGTGTCACAGGAACGGTTCAAAACATAAACAGTAAGAAGAGTCAGTTTTCTTGTACTTAGGTCGCCATTGTGCCTTTTGTATTTAACTCCGATGCAATTTCTGTGTTTCATTGTCAATAAGAAGGCGAGAGGGATACAGGAAACCTGAAGTGAAGCATCGGAATCTATAACTAGTGTCACAGGAATGGTTCAAAACATAGATATTAAGAAGAGGGTGTTTTCTTGTACTTAAGTCGGCATTGTGCCTTTTCTATTTAATTCCGATGCAATTTCTGTGTTACGTCGTCAATAACAAGGTCCAAGGGATACAATTAACCTGAAGTGAAGCATCGGAATCTAAAACCGGTCTCACAGGAAAAGTTCAAAGCATAGACAGTAAGAAGAGCCAGTCTTCTTGTACTTGAGTCGGCATTGTGCCTTTTGTATATAATTGCGATGCAATTTCTGTGTTTCATCGTCAGTACGACGGTCAGAGGGATACAGTAAACCTGAAGTGAAGCATCGGAATCTATAATAGCGTCACAGGAATGGTTCAAAACATAGACAGTGAGATGAGTCAGTCTTCTTGTACTTAAGTCGGCATTGTGCCATTTGTATTTAAGTAAGATGCAATTTCTGTGTTTCATCGTCAATAATAAGGTCAGAGGGATACAGTATACCTGAAGTGAAGCATCGGAATCTATATAAAGTGTCACAGGAATTGTTCAAATCATAGACAGTAAGAAGAGTCAGTCTTCTTGTACTTAAGTCAGCATTGTGCCTTTTGTGTTTACTTAAGATGCAATTTCTGTACTTCGTCGTCAATAAGAAGGTCAAAGGGATACAGTAAACGTGAAGTGAAGCATCGGAATCTATAACTAGTGTCACAGGGATGGTTCAAACATAGACAGTAACAAGAGTCAGTCTTCTTGTACTTAAGCCGGCATTGTGCCTTTTGTATATAATTCCGATGTAATATCTGTGTTTCATCGTCTATAAGAAACTCAGAGGGATACAGTGAACCTGAAGTGAAGCTTCGGAAAATATAACTACTGTCACAGGAATGGTTCAAAACATAGACATTAAGAAGAGTCAGTTTTCTTGTACTTAAGTTGGCGTTGTGCCTTTTGTATTTAATTCCGATGCAATTTCTGTGTTTCATCGTCAGTACGAAGGTCAGAGGGATACAGTAAACCTGAAGTGAAGCATCGGAATCTATAACTAGTGTCACAGGAATGGTTCAAAACATAGACAGTGAGAAGGGTCAGTCTTTTTGTACTTAAGTCGGCATTGTGCCTTTTGTATATAATTCCGATGCAATTTCTTGGTTTCATCGTCAATACGAAGGTCAGAGGGATACAGTAAACCTGAAGTGAAGCATCGGAATCCATAACTAGTGTCACAGGAATGGTTCAAAACATAGACAGTAGGAAGAGCCAGTCCTCTTGTACTTAAGTCGGCATTGTGCCTTTTGTATTTAATTCCGAAGCAATATCTGTGTTTCTTCGTCAAGAAGAAGGTCAGAGGGATACAGTAAACCTGAAGTGAAGCATCGGAATCTATAACTAGTGTCACAGAAATGGTTCAAACAATAGACAGTAAGAAGAGCCAGTCTTCTTGTACTTGAGTCGGCATTGTGCCTTTTGTATTTAATTCCGATGCAATTTACGTGTTTCATCGTCAATAAGAAGGTCAGGGGAATACAGTAAACCTGAAGTGAAGCATCGGAATCTATAACTTGTGTAACAGGAATTGTTCAAAACATAGGCAGTATGAAGAGTCAGTCTTCTTGTACTTAAGTCGGCATTGTGCCTTTTGTATTTAATTACGATGCAATTTACGTGTTTCATCGTCAATAAGAAGGTCAGAGGGATACAGTATACCTGAAGTGAAGCATCGGAATCTATAACTAGTGTCACAGGAATGGTTCAAACATAGACAGTAATAAGAGTCAGTCTTCTTGTAATTAAGTCGGCATTGTGCCTTTTGTATATAATTCCCATGCAAAATCTGTGTTTCATCGTCTATAAGAAGCTCAGAGGGTTACAGTAAACCTGAATTGAAGCTTCGGAATCTATAACTAGTGTCACAGGAATGGTTCAAAACATAGACAGTAAGAAGAGTTAGTTTTCTTGTACTTAAGTCGGCTTTGTGCCTTTTGTATTTAATTCCGATGCAATTTCTGTGTTTCATCGTCAATAACAAAATCAGAGGGATACAGTAAACCTGAAGTGAAGCATCGGAATCTATAACTAGTGTCACAGGAATGGTTCAAAACATAGACAGTGAGAAGAGTCAATCTTTTTGTACTTAAGTCGGCATTGTGCCTTTTGTATTTAATTCCGAAGCAATATCTGTGTTTCTTCGTCAATAAGAAGGTTAGAGGGATACAGTAAACTTGAAGTGAAGCATCGGAATCTATAATTAGTGTCACAGAAATGGTTCAAAACATAGACAGTAAGAAGAGCCAGTCTTCTTGTACTTGAGTCGGCATTGTGCCTTTAGTATTTAATTCCGATGCAATTTCTGTGTTTCATCGTCAATAAGAAGGTCAGAGGGATACAGTAAACCAGAAGTGAAGCATCGGAATCTATAACTAGTGTCACAGGAATGGTTCAAAACATAGACAGTGAGAAGAGTCAGTCTTTTTGTACTTAAGTCGGCATTGTGCCTTTTGTATTTAATTCCGAAGCAATATCTGTGTTTCTTCGTCAATAAGAAGGTTAGAGGGATACAGTAAACTTGAAGTGAAGCATCGGAATCTATAATTAGTGTCACAGAAATGGTTCAAAACATAGACAGTAAGATGAGCCAGTCTTCTTGTACTTGAGTCGGCATTGACCGCCTTTAGTATTTAATTCCGATGCAATTTCTGTGTTTCATCGTCAATAAGAAGGTCAGAGGGATACCGTAAACCTGAAGTGAAGCATCGGAATCTATAACTAGTGTCACAGGAATTGTTCAAAACATAGACAGTATGAAGAGTCAGTCTTCTTGTACTTAAGTCGGCATTGTGCCTTTTGTATTTAATTCCGATGCAATTTACGTGTTTGATCGTCAATAAGAAGGTCAGAGGGATGCAGTAAACCTGATGTGAAGCATCGGAATCTATAACTAGTGTCACAGGAATGGTTCATAACATAGACAGTAGGAAGAGTCAGTTCTCTTGTACTTACGTCGGTATTGTGCCATTTGTATTTAATTCCGAAGCAATATCTGTGTTTCTTCGTCATTTAGAAGGTCAGAGGGCTACAGTAAACCTGAAGTGAAGCATGGGAATCTATAACTAGTGTCACAGAAATGGTTTAAAACATAGACAGTAAGAAGAGCCAGTCTTCTTGTACTTGAGTCGGCATTGTGCCTTTTGTATTTAATTCCGATGCAATTTCTGTGTTTCATCGTCAATAAGAAGGTTAGAGGGATACAGTAAACCTGAAGTGAAGCATAGGAATCTATAACTAGTGTCACAGGAATTGTTCAAAACATAGACAGTATGAAGAGTCTGTCTTCTTGTACTTAAGTCGGCATTGTGCCGTTTGTATGTAATTCCGATGCAATTTCTGTGTTTCATCGTCAATACGAAGGTCTGGGGGATACAGTAAACCAGAAGTGAAGCATCGGGATCTATTACTAGTGTTACAGGAATGGTTCAAAACATAGACAGTATGAAGAGTCTGTCTTCTTGTACTTAAGTCAGCATTGTGCCTTTTGTATTTAATTCCAATGCAATTTACGTGTTTCATCGTCAATAAGAAAGTCAGAGGGATACAGTAAACCAGAAGTGAAGCATCGGAATCTATAACTAGTGTCACAGGAATGGTTCAAAACATAGACAGTGAGAAGAGTCAGTCTTTTTGTACTTAAGTCGGCATTGTGCCTTTTGTATTTAATTCCGATGCAATTTCTGTGTTTCATCGTCAATACGAAGGTCAGAGGGATACAGTAAACTTGAAGTGAAGCATCGGAATCTATAACTAGTGTCACAGGAATGGTTCAAAACATAGACAGTAGGAACAGTCAGTCCTCTTGTCGGCATTGTGCCTTTTGTATTTATTTCCGAAGCCATATCTGTGTTTCTTCGTCAATAAGAAGGTCAGAGGGATACAGTAAACCTGAAGTGAAGCATCGGAATTTATAACTAGTGTCACAGGAATGGTTCGAAACATAGACAGTAGGAAGAGTCAGTCCTCTTGTACTTACGTCGGCATTGTGCCATTTGTATTTAATTCCGAAGCAATATCTGTGTTTCTTCGTCAATAAGCAGGTTAGAGGGATACAGTAAACTTGAAGTGAAGCATCGGAATCTATAATTAGTGTCACAGAAATGGTTCAAAACATAGACAGTAAGAAGAGCCAGTCTTCTTGTACTTGAGTCGGCATTGTGCCTTTAGTATTTAATTCCGATGCAATTTCTGTGTTTCATCGTCAATAAGAAGGTCAGAGGGATACCGTAAACCTGAAGTGAAGCATCGGAATCTATAACTAATGTCACAGGAATTGTTCAAAACATAGACAGTATGAAGAGTCAGTCTTCTTGTACTTAAGTCGGCATTGTGCCTTTTGTATTTAATTCCGATGCAATTTACGTGTTTGATCGTCAGTAAGAAGGTCAGAGGGATGCAGTAAACCTGATGTGAAGCATCGGAATCTATAACTAGTGTCACAGGAATGGTTCAAAACATAGACAGTAGGAAGAGTCAGTCCTCTTGTACTTACGTCGGCATTGTGCCATTTGTATTTAATTCCGAAGCAATATCTGTGTTTCTTCGTCATTTAGAAGGTCAGAGGGCTACAGTAAACCTGAAGTGAAGCATGGGAATCTATAACTAGTGTCACAGAAATGGTTTAAAACATAGACAGTAAGAAGAGCCAGTCTTCTTGTACTTGAGTCGGCATTGTGCCTTTTGTATTTAATTCCGATGCAATTTCTGTGTTTCATCGTCAATAAGAAGGTTAGAGGGATACAGTAAACCTGAAGTGAAGCATCGGAATCTATAACTAGTGTCACAGGAATTGTTCAACACATAGACAGTATGAAGAGTCAGTCTTCTTGTACTTAAGTCAGCATTGTGCCTTTTGTATTTAATTCCGATGCAATTTACGTGTTTCATCGTCAATAAGAAAGTCAGAGGGATACAGTAAACCAGAAGTGAAGCATCGGAATCTATAACTAGTGTCACAGGAATGGTTCAAAACATAGACAGTGAGAAGAGTCAGTCTTTTTGTACTTAAGTCGGCATTGTGCCTTTTGTATTTAATTCCGATGCAATTTCTGTGTTTCATCGTCAATACGAAGGTCAGAGGGATACAGTAAACCTGAAGTGAAGCATCGGAATCTATAACTAGTGTCACAGGAATGGTTCAAAACATAGACAGTAGGAACAGTCAGTCCTCTAGTCGGCATTGTGCCATTTGTATTTAATTCCGAAGCAATATCTGTGTTTCTTCGTCATTTAGAAGGTCAGAGGGCTACAGTAAACCTGAAGTGAAGCATCGGAATCTATAACTAGTTTTACAGGAATGGTTCAAAACATACACAGTAAGAAGAGTCAGTTTTCTTGTACTTCGGTCGGCATTGTGCCTTTTGTATTTAATTCCGATGCAATATCTGTTTTTCATTGTCAATACGAAGGTCAGGGGGATACAGTAAACCAGAAGTGAAGCATCGGGATCTATTACTAGTGTCACAGGAATGGTTCAAAGCATAGACAGTATGAAGAGTCTGTCTTTTTGTACTTAAGTCGGCATTGTGCCTTTTGTATTTAATTCCGATGCAATTTCTGTGTTTCATCGTCAATACGAAGGTCAGAGGGATACACTAAACCTGAAGTGAAGCATCGGAATCTATAACTAGTGTCACAGGAATGGTTCAAAACATAGACAGTAGGAAGAATCAGTCCTCTTGTACTTAAGTCGGCATTGTGCCTTTTTTGTATTTAATTCCGAAGCAATATTTGTGTTTCTTCGTCAATAAGAAGGTCAGCGGGATACAGTAAACCTGAAGTGAAGCATCAGAATCTATAACTAGTGTCACAGAAATGGTTCAAAACATACACAGTAAGAAGAGCCAGTCTTCTTGTACTTGAGTCGGCATCGTGCCTTTTGTATTTAATTCCGATGCAATTTCTGTGTTTCATCGTCAATAAGAAGGTCAGAGGGATACAGTAAACCTGAAGTGAAGCATCGGAATCTATAACTAGTGTCACAGGAATTGTTCAAAACATAGACCGTATGAAGAGTCAGTCTTCTTGTACTTAAGTCGGCATTGTGCCTTTTGTATTTAATTCCGATGCAATTTACGTGTTTGATCGTCAATAAGAAGGTCAGAGGGATGCAGTAAATCTGAAGTGAAGCATCGGAATCTATAACTAGTGTCACAGGAATGGTTCAAAACATAGACAGTAATAAGAGTCAGTCTTCTTGTACTAAGCCGGCATTTTGCCTTTTGTATATTATTCCGATGCAATTTCTGTGCTTCATCGTCAATAAGAAGGTCAGAGGGATACAGTAAACCTGAAGTGAAGCAACGGAATCTATAACTAGTGTCACAGGAATGGTTCAAAAAATAGACAGTAAGAAGAGTCAGTGTTCTTGTTCTGAAGTCGGCTTTGTGCCATTTGTATTTCATTCCGATGCAATTTCTGTGTTTCATTGTCAATAAGAAGGTCAGAGGGATACAGTAAACCTGAAGTGAAGCATCGGAATCTATAACTAGTGTCACAGGAATGGTTCAAGACATAGACAGTGAGAAGAGTCAGTCTTTTTGTACTTAAGTCGGCATTATGCCTTTTGTATTTAATTCCGATGCAATATCTGTGTTTCATCGTCAATACGAAGGTCAGAGGGATACAGTAAACCTGAAGTGAAGCATCGGAATCTATAACTACCGTCACAGAAATGGTTCAAAACATAGACAGTAGGAAGAGTCAGTCCTCTTGTACTTAAGTCGGCATTGTGCCTTTTGTATTCAATTCCGAAGCAATATCTGTGTTTCTTCGTCAATAAGAAGGTCAGAGGGATACAGTAAACCTGAAGTGAAGCATCGGAATCTATAACTAGTGTCACAGTAATGGTTCAAAACATAGACAGTAAGAAGAGCCAGTCTTCTTGTACTTGAGTCGGAATTGTGCCTTTTGTATTTAATTCCGATGCAATTTCTGTGTTTCATTGTCAATAAGAAGGTCAGAGGGATACAGTAAACCTGAAGTGAAGCATCGGAATCTATAACTTGTGTTACAGGAATTGTTCAAACATAGACAGTATGAAGAGTCAGTCTTCTTGTACTTAAGTCGGCATTTTGCCTTTTGTATTTAATTCCGATGCAATTTACGTGTTTCATCGTCAATAAGAAGGTCAAAGGCATACAGTAAATCTGAAGTGAAGCATCGGAATCTATAACTAGTGTCACAGGAATGGTTCAAAACATAAACAGTAGGAACAGTCAGTTTTCTTGTACTTAAGTCGGCATTGTGTGTTTTGTATTTAATTCCGATGCAATTTCTGTGTTTCATCGTCAATAAGAAAGTCACAGGGATGCAGTAAACCTGAAGTGAAGCATCGGAATCTATAACTAGTGTCACAGGAATGGTTCAAAACATAGACAGTAATAAGCGTCAGTCTTCTTGTACTTAAGTCGGCATTGTGCCTTTTGTATATAATTCCGATGCAATTTCTGTGTTTCATCGTCAATAAGAAGGTCAGAGGGATACAGTAAACATGAAGTGAAGCAACGGAATCTATAACTAGTGTCACAGGAATGGTTTAAAAACTAGACAGTAAGAAGAGTCAGTGTTCTTGTTCTGAAGTCGGCATTGTGCCATTTGTATTTAATTAAAATGCAATTTCTGTGTTTCATCGTCAATAATATGGTCAGAGGGATACAGTATACCTGAAGTGAAGCATCGGAATCTATAACTAGTGTCACAGGAATGGTTCAAAAAATAGACAGTAAGAAGAGTCAGTGTTCTTGTTCTGAAGTCGGCTTTGTGCCATTTGTATTTAATTAAGATGCAATTTCCTTGTTTCATCGTCAATACGTAGGTCAGAGGGATACAGTAAACCAGAAGTGAAGCATCGGGATCTATTACAAGTGTCACAGGAATGGTTCAAAGCACAGACAGTATGAGGAGTCTGTCTTCTTGTACTTAAGTCAGCATTGTGCCTTTTGTATTTAATTCCGATGCAATTTACGAGTTTCATCGTCAATAAGAAGGTCAGAGGGATACAGTAAACCAGAAGTGAAGCATCGGAATCTATAACTAGTGTCACAGGAATGGTTCAAAACATACACAGTAAGAAGAGTCAGTTTTCTTGTACTTAAGTCGGCATTGTGTGTTTCGTATTTAATTCTGATGCAATTTCTGTGTTTCATCGTCAATAAGAAGGTCACAGGGATACAGTAAACCTGAAGTGAAGCAACGGAATCTATAACTAATGTCACAGTAATGGTTCAAAACATAGACAGTAAGAAGAGCCAGTCTTCTTGTACTTTAGTCGGCATTGTGCCTTTTGTATTTAATTCCGATGCAATTTCTGTGTTTCATTGTCAATAAGAAGGTCAGAGGGATACAGTAAACCTGAAGTGAAGCATCGGAATCTATAACTAGTGTTACAGGAATTGTTCAAACATAGACAGTATGAAGAGTCAGTCTTCTTGTACTTAAGTCGGCATTTTGCCTTTTGTATTTAATTCCGATGCAATTTACGTGTTTCATCGTCAATAAGAAGGTCAAAGGGATACAGTAAATGTGAAGTGAAGCATCGGAATCTATAACTAGTGTCACAGGAATGGTTCAAAACATAAACAGTAGGAAGAGTCAGTTTTCTTGTACTTAAGTCGGCATTGTGTGTTTTGTATTTAATTCCGATGCAATTTCTGTGTTTCATCGTCAATAAGAAAGTCACAGGGATGCAGTAAACCTGAAGTGAAGCATCGGAATCTATAACTAGTGTCACAGGAATGGTTCAAAACATAACCAGTAAGAAGAGATAGTTTTCTTGTACTTAAGTCGCCATTGTTCCTTTTGTATTTAATTCCGATGCAATTTCTGTGTTTCATTGTCAATAAGAAGGTCAGAGGGATACAGTAAACCTGAAGTGAAGCATCGGAATCTATAACTAGTGTCACAAGAATTGTTCAAACATAGACAGTAATAAGCGTCAGTCTTCTTGTACTTAAGTCGGCATTGTGCCTTTTGTATATAATTCCGATGCAATTTCTGTGTTTCATCGTCAATAAGAAGGTCAGAGGGATACAGTAAACATGAAGTGAGGCAACGGAATCTATAACTAGTGTCACTGGAATGGTTCAAAAACTAGACAGTAAGAAGAGTCAGTGTTCTTGTTCTGAAGTCGGCATTGTGCTATTTGTATTAATTAAGATGCAATTTCTGTGTTTCATCGTCAATAATAAGGTCAGAGGGATACAGAATACCTGAAGTGAAGCATCGGAATCTATAACTAGTGTCACAGAAATGGTTCAAATCATAGACAGTAAGAAGAGTCAGTCTTCTTGTACTTAAGTCGGCATTGTGCCTTTTGTATTTAATTCCGATGCAATTTACGTGTTTGATCGTCAATAAGAAGGTCAGAGGGATGCAGTAAATCTGAAGTGAAGCATCGGAATCTATAACTAGTGCCAGAGGAATGGTTCAAAAAATAGACAGTAAGAAGAGTCAGTGTTCTTGTTCTGAAGTCGGCTTTGTGCCATTTGTATTTCATTCCGATGCAATTTCTGTGTTTCATTGTCAATAAGAAGGTCAGAGGGATACAGTAAACCTGAAGTGAAGCATCGGAATCTATAACTAGTGTCACAGGAATGGTTCAAGACATAGACAGTGAGAAGAGTCAGTCTTTTTGTACTTAAGTCGGCATTATGCCTTTTGTATTTAATTCCGATGCAATATCTGTGTTTCATCGTCAATACGAAGGTCAGAGGGATACAGTAAACCTGAAGTGAGGCATCGGAATCTATAACTACCGTCACAGAAATGGTTCAAAACATAGACAGTAGGAAGAGTCAGTCCTCTTGTACTTAAGTCGGCATTGTGCCTTTTGTACTTAATTCCGAAGCAATATCTGTGTTTCTTCGTCAATAAGAAGGTCAGAGGGATACAGTAAACCTGAAGTGAAGCATCGGAATCTATAACTAGTGTCACAGTAATGGTTCAAAACTTAGACAGTAAGAAGAGCCAGTCTTCTTGTACTTGAGTCGGCATTGTGCCTTTTGTATTTAATTCCGATGCAATTTCTGTGTTTCATTGTCAATAAGAAGGTCAGAGGGATACAGTAAACCTGAAGTGAAGCATCGGAATCTATAACTTGTGTTACAGGAATTGTTCAAACATAGACAGTATGAAGAGTCAGTCTTCTTGTACTTAAGTCGGCATTTTGCCTTTTGTATTTAATTCCGATGCAATTTACGTGTTTCATCGTCAATAAGAAGGTCAAAGGCATACAGTAAATCTGAAGTGAAGCATCGGAATCTATAACTAGTGTCACAGGAATGGTTCAAAACATAAACAGTAGGAACAGTCAGTTTTCTTGTACTTAAGTCGGCATTGTGTGTTTTGTATTTAATTCCGATGCAATTTCTGTGTTTCATCGTCAATAAGAAAGTCACAGGGATGCAGTAAACCTGAAGTGAAGCATCGGAATCTATAACTAGTGTCACAGGAATGGTTCAAAACATAACCAGTAAGAAGAGATAGTTTTCTTGTACTTAAGTCGCCATTGTTCCTTTTGTATTTAATTCCGATGCAATTTCTGTGTTTCATTGTCAATAAGAAGGTCAGAGCGATACAGTAAACCTGAAGTGAAGCATCGGAATCTATAACTAGTGTCACAGGAATGGTTCAAAACATAGACAGTAATAAGCGTCAGTCTTCTTGTACTTAAGTCTGCATTGTGCCTTTTGTATATAATTCCGATGCAATTTCTGTGTTTCATCGTCAATAAGAAGGTGAGAGGGAAACAGTAAACATGAAGTGAAGCAACGGAATCTATAACTAGTGTCACAGGAATGGTTTAAAAACTAGACAGTAAGAAGAGTCAGTGTTCTTGTTCTGAAGTCGGCATTGTGCCATTTGTATTTAATTAAAATGCAATTTCTGTGTTTCATCGTCAATAATATGGTCAGAGGGATACAGTATACCTGAAGTGAAGCATCGGAATCTATAACTAGTGTCACAGGAATGGTTCAAAAAATAGACAGTAAGAAGAGTCAGTGTTCTTGTTCTGAAGTCGGCTTTGTGCCATTTGTATTTAATTAAGATGCAATTTCCTTGTTTCATCGTCAATACGTAGGTCAGAGGGATACAGTAAACCAGAAGTGAAGCATCGGGATCTATTACAAGTGTCACAGGAATGGTTCAAAGCACAGACAGTATGAGGAGTCTGTCTTCTTGTACTTACGTCAGCATTGTGCCTTTTGTATTTAATTCCGATGCAATTTACGAGTTTCATCGTCAATAAGAAGGTCAGAGGGATACAGTAAACCAGAAGTGAAGCATCGGAATCTATAACTAGTGTCACAGGAATGGTTCAAAACATACACCGTAAGAAGAGTCAGTTTTCTTGTACTTAAGTCGGCATTGTGTGTTTCGTATTTAATTCTGATGCAATTTCTGTGTTTCATCGTCAATAAGAAGGTCACAGGGATACAGTAAACCTGAAGTGAAGCAACGGAATCTATAACTAATGTCACAGTAATGGTTCAAAACATAGACAGTAAGAAGAGCCAGTCTTCTTGTACTTTAGTCGGCATTGTGCCTTTTGTATTTAATTCCGATGCAATTTGTGTGTTTCATTGTCAATAAGAAGGTCAGAGGGATACAGTAAACCTGAAGTGAAGCATCGGAATCTATAACTAGTGTTACAGGAATTGTTCAAACATAGACAGTATGAAGAGTCAGTCTTCTTGTACTTAAGTCGGCATTTTGCCTTTTGTATTTAATTCCGATGCAATTTACGTGTTTCATCGTCAATAAGAAGGTCAAAGGGATACAGTAAATCTGAAGTGAAGCATCGGAATCTATAACTAGTGTCACAGGAATGGTTCAAAACATAAACAGTAGGAAGAGTCAGTTTTCTTGTACTTAAGTCGGCATTGTGTGTTTTGTATTTAATTCCGATGCAATTTCTGTGTTTCATCGTCAATAAGAAAGTCACAGGGATGCAGTAAACCTGAAGTGAAGCATCGGAATCTATAACTAGTGTCACAGGAATGGTTCAAAACATAACCAGTAAGAAGAGATAGTTTTCTTGTACTTAAGTCGCCATTGTTCCTTTTGTATTTAATTCCGATGCAATTTCTGTGTTTCATTGTCAATAAGAAGGTCAGAGGGATACAGTAAACCTGAAGTGAAGCATCGGAATCTATAACTAGTGTCACAAGAATGGTTCAAATCATAGACAGTAATAAGCGTCAGTCTTCTTGTACTTAAGTCGGCATTGTGCCTTTTGTATATAATTCCGATGCAATTTCTGTGTTTCATCGTCAATAAGAAGGTCAGAGGGATACAGTAAACATGAAGTGAGGCAACGGAATCTATAACTAGTGTCACAGGAATGGTTCAAAAACTAGACCGTAAGAAGAGTCAGTGTTCTTGTTCTGAAGTCGGCATTGTGCCATTTGAATTAATTAAGATGCAATTTCTGTGTTTCATCGTTAATAATAAGGTCCGAGGGATACAGAATACCTGAAGTGAAGCATCGGAATCTATAACTAGTGTCACAGGAATGGTTCAAATCATAGACAGTAAGAAGAGTCAGTCTTCTTGTGCTTAAGTCGGCATTGTGCCTTTTGTATTTAATTCCGATGCTATTTCTGTGTTTCATCGTCAATACGAAGGTCAGAGGGATACAGTAAACCAGAAGTAAAGCATCGGGATCTATAACTAGTGTGACAGGAATGGTTCAAAACATAGACAGTATGAAGAGTCAGTCTTCTTGTACTTAAGTCAGCATTGTGCCTTTTGTATTTAATTCCGATGCAATTTACGTGTTTCATCGTCAATAAGAGGGTCAGAGGGATACAGTAAACCAGAAGCGACGCATCGGAATCTATAACTAGTGTCACAGGAATGGTTCAAAACATAGACAGTAATAAGTGTCAGTCTTCTTGTACTTAAGTCGGCATTGTGCCTTTTGTATATAATTCAGATGCAATTTCTGTGTTTCATTGTCAATAAGAAGGTCAGAGGGATACAGTAAACCTGAAGTGAAGCATCGGAATCTATAACTAGTGTCACAGGAATGGTTCAAAACATAGACAGTGAGAAGAGTCAGTCTTTTTGTACTCAAGTCGGCATTATGCCTTTTGTATTTAATTCCGATGCCATTTCTGTGTTTCATCGTCAATAAGAAGGTCAGAGGGATACAGTAAACCTGAAGTGAAGCATCGGAATCTGTAACTAGTGTCACAGAAATGGTTCAAAACATAGACAGTAAGAAGAGCCAGTCTTCTTGTACTTGAGTCGGCATTGTGCCTTCTGTATTTAATTCCGATGCCATTTCTGTGTTTCATCGTCAATAAGAAGGTCAGAGGGATACAGTAAACCAGAAGTGAAGCATCGGAATCTATAACTAGTGTCACAGGAATGGTTCAAAACATACACAGTAAGAAGAGTCAGTTTTCTTGTACTTAAGTCGGCATTGTGTGTTTTGTATTTAATTCTGATGCGATTTCTGTGTTTCATCGTCAATAAGAAGGTCACAGGGATACAGTAAACCTGAAGTGAAGCATCGGAATCTATAACTAGGGTCACAGGAATGGTTCAAAACATAAACAGTAAGAAGAGTCAGTTTTCTTGTACTTAGGTCGGCATTGTGCCTTTTGTATTTAATTCCGATGCAATTTCTGTGTTTCATTGTCAATAAGAAGGTCAGAGGGATACAGTAAACCTGAAGTGAAGCATCGGAATCTATAACTAGTGTCACAGGAATGGTTCAAAACATAGACAGTAGGAAGAGTCAGTCCTCTTGTACTTAAGTCGGCGTTGTGCCTTTTGTATATAATTCCGAAGCAAGATCTGTGTTTCTTCGTCAATAAGAAGGTCAGAGGGATACAGTAAACCTGAAGTGAAGCATCGGAATCTATAACTAGTGTCACAGAAATGGTTCAAAACATAGACAGTAAGAAGAGCCAGTCTTCTTGTACTTGAGTCGGCAATGTGCTATCTGTATTTAATTCCGATGCAATTTCTGTGTTTCATCGTCAATAAGAAGTTCAGAGGGATACAGTAAACCTGAAGTGAAGCATCGGAATCTATAACTAGTGATACAGGAATTGTTCAAACGTAGACAGTATGTAGAGTCAGTCTTCTTGTACTTAAGTCGGCATTGTGCCTTTTGTATTTAATTCCGATGCAATTTACGTGTTTCATCGTCAATAAGAAGGTCAGAGGGATACAGTAAATCTGAAGGGAAGCATCGGAATCCATAACTAGTGTCACAATAATGGTTCAAAACATAGACAGTGGGAAGAGTCAGTTTTCTTGTACGTAAGTCGGCATTGTGTGTTTTGTATTTAATTCCGATGCAATTTCTGTGTTTCATCGTCAATAAGAAGGTCACAGGGATGCAGTAAACCTGAAGTGGAGCATCGGAATCTATAACTAGTGTCACAGGAATGGTTCAAAACATATCCAGTAGGAAGAGATAGTTTTCTTGTACTTAAGTCGCCATTGTTCCTTTTGTATTTAATTACGATGCAATTTCTGTGTTTCATTGTCAATAAGAAGGTCAGAGGGATACAGTAAACCTGAAGTGATTCATCGGAATCTATAACTAGTGTCACAGGAATGGTTCAAAATATAGATATTAAGAAGAGTCTGTTTTCTTGTACTTAAGTCGGCATTGTGCGTTTTCTATTTCATTCCGATGCAATTTCTGTGTTTCGTCGTCAATAACAAGGTCCAAGGGATACAACTAACCTGAAGTGAAGCATTGGAATCTAAAACCGGTCTCACAGGAAAGGTTCAAACATAGACAGTAAGAAGAGCCAGTCTTCTTGTACTTGAGTCGGCATTGTGCCTTTTGTATATAATTCCGATGCAATATCTATGTTTTATCATCTATAAGAAGCTCAGAGGGATACAGTAAACCTGAAGTGAAGCTTCGGAATCTATAACTAGTGTCACAGGAATGGTTCAAAACATAGACATTAAGAAGAGTCAGTTTTCTTGTACTTAAGTCGGCGTTGTGCCTTTTGTATTTAATTCCGATGCAATTTCTGTGTTTCATCGCCAATAAGAAGGTCAGAGGGATACAATAAACCTGAAGTGAAGCATCGGAATCTATAACTAGTGTCACAGGAATGGTTCAAACTTAGACAGTGAGAAGAGTCAGCCTTTTTGTACTTAAGTCGGCATTGTGCCTTTTGTATTTAATTCCGATGCAATTTACGTGTTTCATCGTCAGTAAGAAGGCCAGAGGGATACAGTAAATCTGAAGTGAAGCATCGGAATCTATAACTAGTGTCACAGGAATGTTTAAAACATAGACAGCTGGAAGAGTCAGTTTTCTTGTACTTAAGTCGGCATTGTGTGTTTTGTATTTAATTCCGATGCAATTTCTGTGTTTCATCGTCAATAAGAAGGTCAGAGGGATACAGTAAACCTGAAATGAAGCATCGGAATCTATAACTACTGTCACAGGAATGGTTCAAAACATAACCAGTAAGAAGAGTCAGTTTTCTTGTACTTAGGGCGGCATTGTGCCTTTTGTATTTAATTCCGATGCAATTTCTGTGTTTCATTCTCAATAAGAAGGTCAGAGGGATACAGTAAACCTGAAGTGAAGCATCGGAATCTGTAACTAGTGTCACAGGAATGGTTCAAAACATAGACAGTAAGAAGAGTCAGTTTTCTTGTAAAAAATTGGCATTGTGCCTTTTGTAAGTAATTCCGATGCAATTTCTGTGTTTCATCGTCAATAAGAAGGTCAGAGGGATACAGTAAACCTGAAGTGAAGCATCGGAATCTATAACTAGTGTCACAGGAATGGTTCCAAACATAGACAGTATGAAGAGTAAATTTTCTTGTACTTAAGTCGGCATTGTGCCTTTTCTATTTAATTCCGATGCAATTTCTGTCTTTCGGCGTCAATAAGATGGTCCAAGGGATACAGTAAACCTGAAGTGAAGCATCGGATTCTAAAACCGGTCTCAGAGGAAAGGTTTAAAATATAGACAGTAAGAAGAGCCAGTCTTCTTGTACTTGAGTCGGCATTGTGCCTTTTTATTTAATTCCGATGCAATTTCTGTGTTTCATCATCAGTACGACGGTCAGAGGGATACAGTAACCCTGAAGTGTAGCATCGGAATCTATAATAGTGTCACAGGATTGGTTCAAAACATAGACAGTAAGAAGAGTCAGTCTTCTTGTACTTAAGTCGGCATTGTGCCTTTTGTATTTAATTAGGATGCAATTTCTGTGTTTCATCGTCAATAATAAGGTCAGAGGGATACAGTATACCTGAAGTGAAGCATCGGAATCTATAACTAGTGTCACAGGAATGGTTCAAAACATAGACAGTAAGAAGAGTCAGTCTTCTAGTACTTAAGTCGGCATTGTGCTTTTTGTATTTAATTCCGATGCATTTTCTGGGTTTCATCGTAAATAAGGGGGTCAGAGGGATACAGTAAACCTGAAGTGATGCATCGGAATCCATAACTAGTGTCACAGGAATGGTTCAAATCATAGTCATGAAGAAGAGTCAGTCTTTTTGTACTTAAGTCTGCTTTGTGCCTTTTGTATTTAATTCCGATGCAATTTCTGTGTACATCGTCAATACGAATGTCAGAGGGATACAGTAAACCTGAAGTGAAGCATCGGAATCTATAACTAGTGTTACAGGAATTGTTCAAACATAGACAGTATTAAGAGTCAGTCTTCTTGTGCTTAAGTCGGCATTGTGCCTTTTGTATATAATTCCGATGCATTTTCTGTGTTTCATCGTCAATAAGAGGGTCACAGGGATACAGTAAACCTGAAGTGATGCATCGGAATCTATAACTAGTGTCAAAGGAATGGTTCAAAACATAGATACTAAGAAGAGTCTGTTTTCTTGCACTTAAGTCGGCATTGTGGCTTTACTATTTAATTACGATGCAATTTCTGTGTTTCGTCGTCAATAACAAGGTCCAAGGGATACAGTTAACCTGAAGTGAAGCATCGGAATCTAAAACCGGTCTCACAGGAAAGGTTCAAACATAGACAGTAAGAAGAGCCAGTCATCTTGTACTTGAGTCGGCATTGTGCCTTTGTATTTAATTCCGATGCAATTTCTGTGTTTCATCGTCAGTACGACGGTCAGAGGGGTACAGTATACCTGAAGTGAAGCATCGGATTCTATAATAGTGTCACAGGAATGGTTCAAAACATAGACAGTAAGAAGAGTCAGTCTTCTTGTACTTAAGTCGGCATTGTGCCTTTTGTACTTAATTAAGATGCAATCTCTGTGTTTCATCGTCAACAATAAGGTCAGAGGGATACAGTATACCTGAAGTGAAGCATCGGAATCTATATCTAGTGTTACAGGAGTGGTTCAAAACATAGACAGTAATAAGAGTCAGTCTTCTAGTACTTAAGTCGGCATTGTGCCTTTTGTATATAATTCCGATGCAACTTCTGTGTTTCATCGTCAATAAGAAGGTCAGAGGGAAACAGTAAACCTGAAGTGAAGCAACGGAATCTATAACTAGTGTCACAGGAATGGTTCAAAAAATAGACAGTAAGAAGAGTCAGTGTTCTTGTTCTGAAGTCGGCATTGTGCCATTTGTATTTAATTAAGATGCAATTTCTGTGTTTCATCGTCAATAATAAGGTCAGAGGGATACAGTATACCTGAAGTAAAGCATCGGAATCTATAACTAGTGTCACAATAATGGTTCAAATCATAGACAGTAAGAAGAGCCAGTCTTCTTGTACTTGAGTCGGCATTGTGCCTTTGTATTTAATTCCGATGCAATTTCTGTGTTTCATCGTCAATAAGAAGGTCAGAGGGATACAGTAAACATGAAGTGAGGCAACGGAATCTATAACTAGTGTCACAGGAATGGTTCAAAAACTAGACAGTAAGAAGAGTCAGTGTTCTTGTTCTGAAGTCGGCATTGTGCCATTTGTATTAATTAAGATGCAATTTCTGTGTTTCATCGTCAATAATACGGTCAGAGGGATACAGAATATCTGAAGTGAAGCATCGGAATCTATAACTAGTGTCACAGGAATGGTTCAAATCATAGACAGTAAGAAGAGTCAGTCTTCTTGTACTTAAGTCGGCATTGTGCCTTTTGTATTTAATTCCGATGCTATTTCTGTGTTTCATCGTCAATACGAAGGTCAGAGGGATACAGTAGACCAGAAGTGAAGCATCGGGATCTATAACTAGTGTGACAGGAATGGTTCAAAACATAGACAGTATGAAGAGTCAGTCTTCTTGTACTTAAGTCAGCATTGTGCCTTTTGTATTTAATTCCGATGCAATTTACGTGTTTCATCGTCAAAAAGAGGGTCAGAGGGATACAGTAAACCAGAAGCGACGCATCGGAATCTATAACTAGTGTCACAGGAATGGTTCAAAACATAGACAGTAATAAGTGTCAGTCTTCTTGTACTTAAGTCGGCATTGTGCCTTTTGTATATAATTCAGATGCAATTTCTGTGTTTCATTGTCAATAAGAAGGTCAGAGGGATACAGTAAACCTGAAGTGAAGCATCGGAATCTATAACTAGTGTCACAGGAATGGTTCAAAACATAGACAGTGAGGAGAGTCAGTCTTTTTGTACTCAAGTCGGCATTATGCCTTTTGTATTTAATTCCGATGCAATTTCTGTGTTTCATCGTCAATAAGAAGGTCAGAGGGATACAGTAAACCTGAAGTGAAGCATCGGAATCTATAACTAGTGTCACAGAAATGGTTCAAAACATAGACAGTAAGAAGAGCCAGTCTTCTTGTACTTGAGTCGGCATTGTGCCTTCTGTATTTAATTCCGATGCAATTTCTGTGTTTCATCGTCAATAAGAAGGTCAGAGGGATACAGTAAACCAGAAGTGAAGCATCGGAATCTATAACTAGTGTCACAGGAATGGTTCAAAACATACACAGTAAGAAGAGTCAGTTTTCTTGTACTTAAGTCGGCATTGTGTGTTTTGTATTTAATTCTGATGCAATTTCTGTGTTTCATCGTCAATAAGAAGGTCACAGGGATACAGTAAACCTGAAGTGAAGCATCGGAATCTATAACTAGGGTCACAGGAATGGTTCAAAACATAAACAGTAAGAAGAGTCAGTTTTCTTGTACTTAGGTCGGCATTGTGCCTTTTGTATTTAATTCCGATGCAATTTCTGTGTTTCATTGTCAATAAGAAGGTCAGAGGGATACAGTAAACCTGAAGTATGCATCGGAATCTATAACTAGTGTCACAGGAATGGTTCAAAACATAGATAGTAGGAAGAGTCAGTCCTCTTGTACTTAAGTCGGCGTTGTGCCTTTTGTATATAATTCCGAAGCAAGATCTGTGTTTCTTCGTCAATAAGAAGGTCAGAGGGATACAGTAAACCTGAAGTGAAGCATCGGAATCTATAACTAGTGTCACAGAAATGGTTCAAAACATAGACAGTAAGAAGAGCCAGTCTTCTTGTACTTGAGTAGGCATTGTGCCTTCTGTATTTAATTCCGATGCAATTTCTGTGTTTCATCGTCAATAAGAAGGTCAGAGGGATACAGTAAACATGAAGTGAAGCATCGGAATCTATAACTAGTGATACAGGAATTGTTCAAACATAGACAGTATGTAGAGTCAGTCTTCTTGTACTTAAGTCGGCATTGTTCCTTTTGTATTTAATTCCGATGCAATTTACTTGTTTCATCGTCAATAAGAAGGTCAGAGGGTTACAGTAAACCAGAAGTGAAGCATCGGAATCTATAACTAGTGTCACAGGAATGGTTCAAAACATACACAGTAAGAAGAGTCAGTTTTCTTGTACTTAAGTCGGCATTGTGTGTTTTGTATTTAATTCTGATGCAATTTCTGTGTTTCATCGTCAATAAGAAGGTCACAGGGATACAGTAAACCTGAAGTGAAGCATCGGAATCTATAACTAGGGTCACAGGAATGGTTCAAAACATAAACAGTAAGAAGAGTCAGTTTTCTTGTACTTAGGTCGGCATTGTGCCTTTTGTATTTAATTCCGATGCAATTTCTGTGTTTCATTGTCAATAAGAAGGTCAGAGGGATACAGTGAACCTGAAGTAAGCATCGGAATCTATAACTAGTGTCACAGGAATGGTTCAAAACATAGACAGTAGGAAGAGTCAGTCCTCTTGTACTTGAGTAGGCATTGTGCCTTCTGTATTTAATTCCGATGCAATTTCTGTGTTTCATCGTCAATAAGAAGGTCAGAGGGATACAGTAAACATGAAGTGAAGCATCGGAATCTATAACTAGTGATACAGGAATTGTTCAAACATAGACAGTATGTAGAGTCAGTCTTCTTGTACTTAAGTCGGCATTGTTCCTTTTGTATTTAATTCCGATGCAATTTGCTTGTTTCATCGTCAATAAGAAGGTCAGAGGGATACAGTAAATCTGAAGGGAAGCATCGGAATCCATAACTAGTGTCACAGGAATGGTTCAAAACATAGACAGTGGGAAGAGTCAGTTTTCTTGTACGTAAGTCGGCATTGTGTGTTTTGTATTTAATTCCGATGCAATTTCTGTGTTTCATCGTCAATAAGAAGGTCACAGGGATGCAGTAAACCTGAAGTGGAGCATCAGAATCTATAACTAGTGTCAAAGGAATGGTTCAAAACATATCCAGTAAGAAGAGATAGTTTTCTTGTACTTAAGTCGCCATTGTTCCCTTTGTATTTAATTACGATGCAATTTCTGTGTTTCATTGTCAATAAGAAGGTCAGAGGGATACAGTAAACCTGAAGTGAAGCATCAGAATCTATAACTAGTGCCACAGGAATGGTTCAAAATATAGATATTAAGAAGAGTCTGTTTTCTTGTACTTAAGTCGGCATTGTGCGTTTTCTATTTCATTCCGATGCAATTTCTGTGTTTCGTCGTCAATAACAAGGTCCAAGGGATACAACTAACCTGAAGTGAAGCATTGGAATCCAAAACCGGTCTCACAGGAAAGGTTCAAACATAGACAGTACGAAGAGCCAGTCTTCTTGTACTTGAGTCGGCATTGTGCCTTTTGTATATAATTCCGATGCAATATCTATGTTTTATCATCTATAAGAAGCTCAGAGGGATACAGTAAACCTGAAGTGAAGCTTCGGAATCTATAACTAGTGTCACAGGAATGGTTCAAAACATAGACAATAAGAAGAGTCAGTTTTCTTGTACTTAAGTCGGCGTTGTGCCTTTTGTATTTAATTCCGATGCAATTTCTGTGTTTCATCGCCAATAAGAAGGTCAGAGGGATACAATAAACCTGAAGTGAAGCATCGGAATCTATAACTAGTGTCACAGGAATGGTTCAAACATAGACAGTGAGAAGACTCAGCCTTTTTGTACTTAAGTCGGCATTGTTCCTTTTGTATTTAATTCCGATGCAATTTACGTGTTTCATCGTCAGTAAGAAGGTCAGAGGGATACAGTAAAACTGAAGTGAAGCATCTGAATCTATAACTAGTGTCACAGGAATGTTTAAAACATAGACAGCTGGAAGAGTCAGTTTTCTTGTACTTAAGTCGGCATTGTGTGTTTTGTATTTAATTCCGATGCAATTTCTGTGTTTCATTGTCAATAAGAAGGTCAGAGGGATACAGTAAACCTGAAGTGAAGCATCGGAATCTATAACTAGTGTCACAGGAATGGTTCAAAACATAGACAGTAAGAAGAGTCAGTTTTCTTGTAATAAAATCGGCATTGTGCCTTTTGTAAGTAATTCCGATGCAATTTCTGTGTTTCATCGTCAATAAGAAGGTCAGAGGGATACAGTAAACCTGAAGTGAAGCATCGGAATCTATAACTAGTGTCACAGGAATGGTTCCAAACATAGACAGTATGAAGAGTCAATTTTCTTGTACTTAAGTCGGCATTGTGCCTTTTCTATTTAATTCCGATGCAATTTCTGTCTTTCGGCGTCAATAAGATGGTCCAAGGGATACAGTAAACCTGAACTGAAGCATCGGAATCTAAAACCGGTCTCAGAGGAAAGGTTTAAAATATAGACAGTAAGAAGAGCCAGTCTTCTTGTACTTGAGTCGGCATTGTGCCTTTGTATTTAATTCCGATGCAATTTCTGTGTTTCATCGTCAGTACGACGGTCAGAGGGATACAGTAACCCTGACGTGTAGCATCGGAATCTATAATAGTGTCACAGGAATGGTTCAAAACATAGACAGTAAGATGAGTCAGTCTTCTTGTACTTAAGTCGGCATTGTGCCTTTTGTATTTAATTAAGATGCAATTTCTGTGTTTCATCGTCAATAATAAGGTCAGAGGGATACAGTATACCTGAAGTGAAGCATCGGAATCTATAACTAGTGTCACAGGAATGGTTCAAAACATAGACAGTAAGAAGAGTCAGTCTTCTAGTACTTAAGTCGGCATTGTGCTTTTTGTATTTAATTCCGATGCATTTTCTGGGTTTCATCGTCAGTAAGGGGGTCAGAGGGATACAGTAAACCTGAAGTGATGCATCGGAATCCATAACTAGTGTCACAGGAATGGTTCAAATCATAGTCATTAAGAAGAGTCAGTCTTTTTGTACTTAAGTCTGCTTTATGCCTTTTGTATTTAATTCCGATGCAATTTCTGTGTTTTATCGTCAATACGAATGTCAGAGGGATACAGTAAACCTGAAGTGAAGCATCGGAATCTATAACTAGTGTTACAGGAATTGTTCAAACATAGACAGTAATAAGAGTCAGTCTTCTTGTGCTTAAGTCGGCATTGTGCCTTTTGTATATAATTCCGATGCATTTTCTGTGTTTCATCGTCAATAAGAGGGTCACAGGGATACAGTAAACCTGAAGTGATGCATCGGAATCTATAACTAGTGTCAAAGGAATGGTTCAAAACATAGATACTAAGAAGAGTCTGTTTTCTTGTACTTAAGTCGGCATTGTGGCTTTACTATTTAATTACGATGCAATTTCTGTGTTTCGTCGTCAATAACAAGGTCCAAGGGATACAGTTAACCTGAAGTGAAGCATCGGAATCTAAAACCGGTCTCACAGGAAAGGTTCAAAGCATAGACAGTAAGAAGAGCCAGTCTTCTTGTACTTAAGTCGGCATTGTGCCATTTGTATTTAATTCCGATGCAATTTCTGTGTTTCATCGTCAGTACGACGGTCAGAGGGATACAGTAACCCTGAAGTGTAGCATCGGAATCTATAATAGTGTCACAGGAATGGTTCAAAACATAGACAGTAAGATGAGTCAGTCTTCTTGTACTTAAGTCGGCATTGTGCCTTTTGTATTTAATTAAGATGCAATTTCTGTGTTTCATCGTCAATAATAAGGTCAGAGGGATACAGTATACCTGAAGTGAAGCATCGGAATCTATAACTAGTGTCACAGGAATGGTTCAAAACATAGACAGTAAGAAGAGTCAGTCTTCTAGTACTTAGGTCGGCATTGTGCTTTTTGTATTTAATTCCGATGCATTTTCTGGGTTTCATCGTCAATAAGGGGGTCAGAGGGATACAGTAAACCTGAAGTGATGCATCGGAATCCATAACTAGTGTCACAGGAATGGTTCAAATCATAGTCATTAAGAAGAGTCAGTCTTTTTGTACTTAAGTCTGCTTTGTGCCTTTTGTATTTAATTCCGATGCAATTTCTGTGTTTCATCGTCAATACGAATGTCAGAGGGATACAGTAAACCTGAAGTGAAGCATCGGAATCTATAACTAGTGTTACAGGAATTGTTCAAACATAGACAGTAATAAGAGTCAGTCTTCTTGTGCTTAAGTCGGCATTGTGCCTTTTGTATATAATTCCGATGCATTTTCTGTGTTTCATCGTCAATAAGAGGGTCACAGGGATACAGTAAACCTGAAGTGATGCATCGGAATCTATAACTAGTGTCAAAGGAATGGTTCAAAACATAGATACTAAGAAGAGTCTGTTTTCTTGTACGTAAGTCGGCATTGTGGCTTTATTATTTAATTACGATGCAATTTCTGTGTTTCGTCGTCAATAACAAGGTCCAAGGGATACAGTTAACCTGAAGTGAAGCATCGGAATCTAAAACCGGTCTCACAGGAAAGGTTCAAAGCATAGACAGTAAGAAGAGTCAGTCTTCTTGTACTTAAGTCGGCATTGTGCCATTTGTATTTAATTAAGATGCAATTTCTGTGTTTCATCGTCAATAATAAGGTCAGAGGGATACAGTATACCTGAAGTAAAGCATCGGAATCTATAACTAGTGTTACAATAATGGTTCAAATCATAGACAGTAAGAAGAGTCAGTCTTCATGTACTTAAGTCGGCATTGTGCCTTTTGTATTTAATTCCGATGCAATTTACGAGTTTCATCGTCAATAAGAAGGTCAGAGGGATACAGTAAACCTGAAGTGAAGCATCGGAATCTATAACTAGTGTCACAGGAATGGTTCAAAACATAGACAGTAAGAAGAGTCAATTTTCTTGTACTTAAGTCGGCATTGTGCCTTTTCTATTTAATTCCGATGGAATTTCTGTCTTTCGGCGTCAATAAGATGGTCCAAGGGATACAGTACATCTGAAGTGAAGCATCGGAATCTAAAACCGGTCTCAGAGGAAAGGTTTAAAATATAGACAGTAAGAAGAGCCAGTCTTCTTGTACTTGAGTCGGCATTGTGCCTTTGTATTTAATTCCGATGCAATTTCTGTGTTTCATCGTCAGTACGACGGTCAGAGGGATACAGTAACCCTGACGTGTAGCATCGGAATCTATAATAGTGTCATAGGAGTGGTTCAAAACATAGACAGTAAGAAGAGTCAGTCTTCTTGTACTTAAGTCGGCATTGTGCCTTTTGTATTTAATTAAGATGCAATTTCTGTGTTTCATCGTCAATAATAAGGTCAGAGGGATACAATATACCTGAAGTGAAGCATCGGAATCTATAACTAGTGTCACAGGAATGGTTCAAAACATAGACAGTAAGAAGAGTCAGTCTTTTTGTACTTAAGTCTGCTTTGTGCCTTTTGTATTTAATTCCGATGCAATTTCTGTGTTTCATCGTCAATACGAATGTCAGAGGGATACAGTAAACCTGAAGTGAAGCATCGGAATCTATAACTAGTGTTACAGGAATTTTTCAAACATAGACAGTAATAAGAGTCAGTCTTCTTGTGCTTAAGTCGGCATTGTGCCTTTTGTATATAATTCCGATGCATTTTCTGTGTTTCATCGTCAAAAAGAGCGTCACATGGATACAGTAAACCAGAAGTGATGCATGGGAATCTATAACTAGTGTCACAGGAATGGTTCAATACATAGATACTAAGAAGAGTCTGTTTTCTTGTACTTGAGTCGGCATTGTGCCTTTACTATTTAATTCCGATGCAATTTCTGTGTTTCGTCGTCAATAACGAGGTCCAAGGGATACAGTTAACCTGAAGTGAAGCATCGGAATCTAAAACCGGTCTCACAGGAAAGGTTCAAAGCATAGACAGTAAGAAGAGCCAGTCATCTTCTACTTGAGTCGGCATTGTGCCTTTGTATTTAATTCCGGTGCAATTTCTGTGTTTCATCGTCAGTACGACGGTCAGAGGGATACAGTATACATGAAGCGAAGCATCGGAATCTATAATAGTGTCACATGAATGGTTCAAACATAGACAGTGAGAAGACTCAGCCTTTTTGTACTTAAGTCGGCATTGTGCCTTTTGTATTTAATTCCGATGCAATTTACGTGTTTCATCGTCAGTAAGAAGCTCAGAGGGATACAGTAAAACTGAAGTGA
Organism: Schistocerca piceifrons; assembly: GCF_021461385.2. NCBI lineage: Eukaryota > Metazoa > Arthropoda > Insecta > Orthoptera > Acrididae > Schistocerca > Schistocerca piceifrons. The sequence continues at coordinate 436,804 of NW_025728027.1, read as the reverse complement.
AGCATCGGAATCTATAACTAGTGTCACAGGAATGTTTAAAACATAGACAGCTGGAAGAGTCAGTTTTCTTGTACTTAAGTCGGCATTGTGTGTTTTGTATTTAATTCCGATGCAATTTCTGTGTTTCATCGTCAATAAGAAGGTCAGAGGGATACAGTAAACCTGAAATGAAGCATCGGAATCTATAACTACTGTCACAGGAATGGTTCAAAACATAACCAGTAAGAAGAGTCAGTTTTCTTGTACTTAGGTCGGCATTGTGCCTTTTGTATTTAATTAAGATGCAATTTCTGTGTTTCATCGTCAATAATAAGGTCAGAGGGATACAGTATACCTGAAGTAAAGCATCGGAATCTATAACTAGTGTTACAATAATGGTTCAAATCATAGACAGTAAGAAGAGTCAGTCTTCATGTACTTAAGTCGGCATTGTGCCTTTTGTATTTAATTCCGATGCAATTTACGAGTTTCATCGTCAATAAGAAGGTCAGAGGGATACAGTAAACCTGAAGTGAAGCATCGGAATCTATAACTAGTGTCACAGGAATGGTTCAAAACATAGACAGTAAGAAGAGTCAATTTTCTTGTACTTAAGTCGGCATTGTGCCTTTTCTATTTAATTCCGATGCAATTTCTGTCTTTCGGCGTCAATAAGATGGTCCAAGGGATACAGTACATCTGAAGTGAAGCATCGGAATCTAAAACCGGTCTCAGAGGAAAGGTTTAAAATATAGACAGTAAGAAGAGCCAGTCTTCTTGTACTTGAGTCGGCATTGTGCCTTTGTATTTAATTCCGATGCAATTTCTGTGTTTCATCGTCAGTACGACGGTCAGAGGGATACAGTAACCCTGACGTGTAGCATCGGAATCTATAATAGTGTCATAGGAGTGGTTCAAAACATAGACAGTAAGAAGAGTCAGTCTTCTTGTACTTAAGTCGGCATTGTGCCTTTTGTATTTAATTAAGATGCAATTTCTGTGTTTCATCGTCAATAATAAGGTCAGAGGGATACAATATACCTGAAGTGAAGCATCGGAATCTATAACTAGTGTCACAGGAATGGTTCAAAACATAGACAGTAAGAAGAGTCAGTCTTTTTGTACTTAAGTCTGCTTTGTGCCTTTTGTATTTAATTCCGATGCAATTTCTGTGTTTCATCGTCAATACGAATGTCAGAGGGATACAGTAAACCTGAAGTGAAGCATCGGAATCTATAACTAGTGTTACAGGAATTTTTCAAACATAGACAGTAATAAGAGTCAGTCTTCTTGTGCTTAAGTCGGCATTGTGCCTTTTGTATATAATTCCGATGCATTTTCTGTGTTTCATCGTCAAAAAGAGGGTCACATGGATACAGTAAACCTGAAGTGATGCATGGGAATCTATAACTAGTGTCACAGGAATGGTTCAATACATAGATACTAAGAAGAGTCTGTTTTCTTGTACTTGAGTCGGCATTGTGCCTTTACTATTTAATTCCGATGCAATTTCTGTGTTTCGTCGTCAATAACGAGGTCCAAGGGATACAGTTAACCTGAAGTGAAGCATCGGAATCTAAAACCGGTCTCACAGGAAAGGTTCAAAGCATAGACAGTAAGAAGAGCCAGTCATCTTCTACTTGAGTCGGCATTGTGCCTTTGTATTTAATTCCGATGCAATTTCTGTGTTTCATCGTCAGTACGACGGTCAGAGGGATACAGTATACATGAAGCGAAGCATCGGAATCTATAATAGTGTCACATGAATGGTTCAAACATAGACAGTGAGAAGACTCAGCCTTTTTGTACTTAAGTCGGCATTGTGCCTTTTGTATTTAATTCCGATGCAATTTACGTGTTTCATCGTCAGTAAGAAGGTCAGAGGGATACAGTAAAACTGAAGTGAAGCATCGGAATCTATAACTAGTGTCACAGGAATGTTTAAAACATAGACAGCTGGAAGAGTCAGTTTTCTTGTACTTAAGTCGGCATTGTGTGTTTTGTATTTAATTCCGATGCAATTTCTGTGTTTCATCGTCAATAAGAAGGTCAGAGGGATACAGTAAACCTGAAATGAAGCATCGGAATCTATAACTACTGTCACAGGAATGGTTCAAAACATAATCAGTAAGAAGAGTCAGTTTTCTTGTACTTAGGTCGGCATTGTGCCTTTTGTATTTAATTCCGATGCAATTTCTGTGTTTCATTGTCAATAAGAAGGTCAGAGGGATACAGTAAACCTGAAGTGAAGCATCGGAATCTATAACTAGTGTCACAGGAATGGTTCAAAACATAGACAGTAAGAAGAGTCAGTTTTCTTGTAATAAAATCGGCATTGTGCCTTTTGTAAGTAATTCCGATGCAATTTCTGTGTTTCATCGTCAATAAGAAGGTCAGAGGGATACAGTAAACCTGAAGTGAAGCATCGGAATCTGTAACTAGTGTCACATTAATGGTTCCAAACATAGACAGTATGAAGAGTCAATTTTCTTGTACTTAAGTCGGCATTGTGCCTTTTCTATTTAATTCCGATGCAATTTCTGTCTTTCGGCGTCAATAAGATGGTCCAAGGGATACAGTAAACCTGAACTGAAGCATCGGAATCTAAAACCGGTCTCAGAGGAAAGGTTTAAAATATAGACAGTAAGAAGAGCCAGTCTTCTTGTACTTGAGTCGGCATTGTGCCTTTGTATTTAATTCCGATGCAATTTCTGTGTTTCATCGTCAGTACGACGGTCAGAGGGATACAGTAACCCTGAAGTGTAGCATCGGAATCTATAATAGTGTCACAGGAATGGTTCAAAACATAGACAGTAAGATGAGTCAGTCTTCTTGTACTTAAGTCGGCATTGTGCCTTTTGTATTTAATTAAGATGCAATTTCTGTGTTTCATCGTCAATAATAAGGTCAGAGGGATACAGTATACCTGAAGTGAAGCATCGGAATCTATAACTAGTGTCACAGGAATGGTTCAAAACATAGACAGTAAGAAGAGTCAGTCTTCTAGGACTTAAGTCGGCATTGTGCTTTTTGTATTTTATTCCGATGCATTTTCTGGGTTTCATCGTCAATAAGGGGGTCAGAGGGATACAGTAAACCTGAAGTGATGCATCGGAATCCATAACTAGTGTCACAGGAATGGTTCAAATCATAGTCATTAAGAAGAGTCAGTCTTTTTGTACTTAAGTCTGCTTTGTGCCTTTTGCATTTAATTCCGATGCAATTTCTGTGTTTCATCGTCAATACGAATGTCAGAGGGATACAGTAAACCTGAAGTGAAGCATCGGAATCTATAACTAGTGTTACAGGAATTGTTCAAACATAGACAGTAATAAGAGTCAGTCTTCTTGTGCTTAAGTCGGCATTGTGCCTTTTGTATATAATTCCGATGCATTTTCTGTGTTTCATCGTCAATAAGAGGGTCACAGGGATACAGTAAACCTGAAGTGATGCATCGGAATCTATAACTAGTGTCAAAGGAATGGTTCAAAACATAGATACTAAGAAGAGTCTGTTTTCTTGTACTTAAGTCGGCATTGTGGCTTTACTATTTAATTACGATGCAATTTCTGTGTTTCGTCGTCAATAACAAGGTCCAAGGGATACAGTTAACCTGAAGTGAAGCATCGGAATCTAAAACCGGTCTCACAGGAAAGGTTCAAAGCATAGACAGTAAGAAGAGCAAGTCTTCTTGTACTTAAGTCGGCATTGTGCCATTTGTATTTAATTCCGATGCAATTTCTGTGTTTCATCCTCAGTACGACGGTCAGAGGGATACAGTAACCCTGAAGTGTAGCATCGGAATCTATAATAGTGTCACAGGAATGGTTCAAAACATAGACAGTAAGATGAGTCAGTCTTCTTGTACTTAAGTCGGCATTGTGCCTTTTGTATTTAATTAAGATGCAATTTCTGTGTTTCATCGTCAATAATAAGGTCAGAGGGATACAGTATACCTGAAGTGAAGCATCGGAATCTATAACTAGTGTCACAGGAATGGTTCAAAACATAGACAGTAAGAAGAGTCAGTCTTCTAGTACTTAAGTCGGCATTGTGCTTTTTGTATTTAATTCCGATGCATTTTCTGGGTTTCATCGTCAATAAGGGGGTCAGAGGGATACAGTAAACCTGAAGTGATGCATCGGAATCCATAACTAGTGTCACAGGAATGGTTCAAATCATAGTCATTAAGAAGAGTCAGTCTTTTTGTACTTAAGTCTGCTTTGTACCTTTTGTATTTAATTCCGTTGCAATTTCTGTGTTTCATCGTCAATACGAATGTCAGAGTGATACAGTAAACCTGAAGTGAAGCATCGGAATCTATAACTAGTGTTACAGGAATTGTTCAAACATAGACAGTAATAAGAGTCAGTCTTCTTGTGCTTAAGTCGGCATTGTGCCTTTTGTATATAATTCCGATGCATTTTCTGTGTTTCATCGTCAATAAGAGGGTCACAGGGATACAGTAAACCTGAAGTGATGCATCGGAATCTATAACTAGTGTCAAAGGAATGGTTCAAAACATAGATACTAAGAAGAGTCTGTTTTCTTGTACTTAAGTCGGCATTGTGGCTTTACTATTTAATTACGATGCAATTTCTGTGTTTCGTCGTCAATAACAAGGTCCAAGGGATACAGTTAACCTGAAGTGAAGCATCGGAATCTAAAACCGGTCTCACAGGAAAGGTTCAAAGCATAGACAGTAAGAAGAGCCAGTCTTCTTGTACTTAAGTCGGCATTGTGCCATTTGTATTTAATTAAGATGCAATTTCTGTGTTTCATCGTCAATAATAAGGTCAGAGGGATACAGTATACCTGAAGTAAAGCATCGGAATCTATAACTAGTGTCACAGGAATGGTTCATAAAATAGACAGTAAGAAGAGTCACTGTTCTTGTTCTGAAGTCGGCATTGTGCCATTTGTATTTAATTAAGATGCAATTTCTGTGTTTCATCGTCAATAATAAGGTCAGAGGGATACAGTATACCTGAAGTAAAGCATCGGAATCTATAACTAGTGTTACAATAATGGTTCAAATCATAGACAGTAAGAAGAGTCAGTCTTCATGTACTTAAGTCGGCATTGTGCCTTTTGTATTTAATTCCGATGCAATTTACGAGTTTCATCGTCAATAAGAAGGTCAGAGGGATACAGTAAACCTGAAGTGAAGCATCGGAATCTATAACTAGTGTCACAGGAATGGTTCAAAACATAGACAGTAAGAAGAGTCAATTTTCTTGTACTTAAGTCGGCATTGTGCCTTTTCTATTTAATTCCGATGCAATTTCTGTCTTTCGGCGTCAATAAGATGGTCCAAGGGATACAGTACATCTGAAGTGAAGCATCGGAATCTAAAACCGGTCTCAGAGGAAAGGTTTAAAATATAGACAGTAAGAAGAGCCAGTCTTCTTGTACTTGAGTCGGCATTGTGCCTTTGTATTTAATTCCGATGCAATTTCTGTGTTTCATCGTCAGTACGACGGTCAGAGGGATACAGTAACCCTGACGTGTAGCATCGGAATCTATAATAGTGTCATAGGAGTGGTTCAAAACATAGACAGTAAGAAGAGTCAGTCTTCTTGTACTTAAGTCGGCATTGTGCCTTTTGTATTTAATTAAGATGCAATTTCTGTGTTTCATCGTCAATAATAAGGTCAGAGGGATACAATATACCTGAAGTGAAGCATCGGAATCTATAACTAGTGTCACAGGAATGTTTCAAAACATAGACAGTAAGAAGAGTCAGTCTTTTTGTACTTAAGTCTGCTTTGTGCCTTTTGTATTTAATTCCGATGCAATTTCTGTGTTTCATCGTCAATACAAATGTCAGAGGGATACAGTAAACCTGAAGTGAAGCATCGGAATCTATAACTAGTGTTACAGGAATTTTTCAAACATAGACAGTAATAAGAGTCAGTCTTCTTGTGCTTAAGTCGGCATTGTGCCTTTTGTATATAATTCCGATGCATTTTCTGTGTTTCATCGTCAAAAAGAGGGTCACATGGATACAGTAAACCTGAAGTGATGCATGGGAATCTATAACTAGTGTCACAGGAATGGTTCAATACATAGATACTAAGAAGAGTCTGTTTTCTTGTACTTGAGTCGGCATTGTGCCTTTTGTATTAAATTCCGATGCAATTTACGAGTTTCATCGTCAATAAGAAGGTCAGAGGGATGCAGTAAACCTGAAGTGAAGCATTGGAATCTATAACTAGTGTCACAGGAACGGTTCAAAACATAGACAGTAAGAAGAGTCAGTTTTCTTGTACTTAAGTCGGCATTGTGCCTTTTGTATATAATTCCGATGCAATTTCTGTGTTTCTTCGTCAATAAGAAGGTCCACGGGATACAGTAAACCTGAAGTGAAGCATCGGAATCTATAACTAGTGTCACAGGAACGGTTCAAAACATAAACAGTAAGAAGAGTCAGTTTTCTTGTACTTAGGTCGCCATTGTGCCTTTTGTATTTAACTCCGATGCAATTTCTGTGTTTCATTGTCAATAAGAAGGCGAGAGGGATACAGTAAACCTGAAGTGAAGCATCGGAATCTATAACTAGTGTCACAGGAATGGTTCAAAACATAGATATTAAGAAGAGGGTGTTTTCTTGTACTTAAGTCGGCATTGTGCCTTTTCTATTTAATTCCGATGCAATTTCTGTGTTACGTCGTCAATAACAAGGTCCAAGGGATACAATTAACCTGAAGTGAAGCATCGGAATCTAAAACCGGTCTCACAGGAAAAGTTCAAAGCATAGACAGTAAGAAGAGCCAGTCTTCTTGTACTTGAGTCGGCATTGTGCCTTTTGTATATAATTGCGATGCAATTTCTGTGTTTCATCGTCAGTACGACGGTCAGAGGGATACAGTAAACCTGAAGTGAAGCATCGGAATCTATAATAGTGTCACAGGAATGGTTCAAAACATAGACAGTGAGATGAGTCAGTCTTCTTGTACTTAAGTCGGCATTGTGCCATTTGTATTTAAGTAAGATGCAATTTCTGTGTTTCATCGTCAATAATAAGGTCAGAGGGATACAGTATACCTGAAGTGAAGCATCGGAATCTATATAAAGTGTCACAGGAATTGTTCAAATCATAGACAGTAAGAAGAGTCAGTCTTCTTGTACTTAAGTCAGCATTGTGCCTTTTGTGTTTACTTAAGATGCAATTTCTGTACTTCGTCGTCAATAAGAAGGTCAAAGGGATACAGTAAACGTGAAGTGAAGCATCGGAATCTATAACTAGTGTCACAGGGATGGTTCAAACATAGACAGTAACAAGAGTCAGTCTTCTTGTACTTAAGCCGGCATTGTGCCTTTTGTATATAATTCCGATGTAATATCTGTGTTTCATCGTCTATAAGAAACTCAGAGGGATACAGTGAACCTGAAGTGAAGCTTCGGAAAATATAACTACTGTCACAGGAATGGTTCAAAACATAGACATTAAGAAGAGTCAGTTTTCTTGTACTTAAGTTGGCGTTGTGCCTTTTGTATTTAATTCCGATGCAATTTCTGTGTTTCATCGTCAGTACGAAGGTCAGAGGGATACAGTAAACCGGAAGTGAAGCATCGGAATCTATAACTAGTGTCACAGGAATGGTTCAAAACATAGACAGTGAGAAGGGTCAGTCTTTTTGTACTTAAGTCGGCATTGTGCCTTTTGTATATAATTCCGATGCAATTTCTTGGTTTCATCGTCAATACGAAGGTCAGAGGGATACAGTAAACCTGAAGTGAAGCATCGGAATCCATAACTAGTGTCACAGGAATGGTTCAAAACATAGACAGTAGGAAGAGCCAGTCCTCTTGTACTTAAGTCGGCATTGTGCCTTTTGTATTTAATTCCGAAGCAATATCTGTGTTTCTTCGTCAATAAGAAGGTCAGAGGGATACAGTAAACCTGAAGTGAAGCATCGGAATCTATAACTAGTGTCACAGAAATGGTTCAAACAATAGACAGTAAGAAGAGCCAGTCTTCTTGTACTTGAGTCGGCATTGTGCCTTTTGTATTTAATTCCGATGCAATTTCTGTGTTTCATCGTCAATAAGAAGGTCAGGGGAATACAGTAAACCTGAAGTGAAGCATCGGAATCTATAACTTGTGTAACAGGAATTGTTCAAAACATAGACCGTATGAAGAGTCAGTCTTCTTGTACTTAAGTCGGCATTGTGCCTTTTGTATTTAATTCCGATGCAATTTACGTGTTTCATCGTCAATAAGAAGGTCAGAGGCATACAGTAAACCTGAAGTGAAGCATCGGAATCTATAACTAGTGTCACAGGAATGGTTCAAAGCATAGACAGTAAGAAGAGTCAGTTTTCTTGTACCTAAGTCGGCATTGTGTGTTTTGTATTTAATTCCGATGCAATTTCTGTGTTTCATCGCCCATAAGAAGGTCACAGGGATACAGTAAACATGAAGTGAAGCATCGGAATCTATAACTAGTGTCACAGGAATGGTTCAAAACATAGACAGTAAGAAGAGTCAATTTTCTTGTTCTTAAGTCGGCATTGTGCCTTTTCTATTTAATTCCGATGCAATTTCTGTCTTTCGGCGTCAATAAGAAGGTCCAAGGGATACAGTAAACCTGAAGTGAAGCATCGGAATCTAAAACCGGTCTCAGAGGAAAGGTTCAAAACACAGGGAGTAAGAAGACCCAGTCTTCTTGTACATGAGTCGGCAATGTGCTTATTGTATTTAATTCCGATGCAATTTCTGTGTTTCATCGTCAATAAGAACGTCGGCTGGATACAGTAAACCTGAAGTGAAGCATCGGATTCTATTACTAGTGTCACAGGAATGGTTCAAAACATAGACAGAAAGTATAGCCAGTCCTCTTGTACTTGAGTCGGCATTGTGCCTTTTGTATTTAATTCCGATGCCATTTCTGTGTTTCCTCGTCAATACGACGGTCAGAGGGATACAGTAACCCGAAGTTAAGCATCGGAATCTATAATTAGTGTCACAGGAATGGTTCAAAACATAGATATTAGGAAGAGTCTGATTTCTTGTACTTAAGTCGGCATTGTGCCTTTTCTCTTTAATTCCGATGCAATTTCTGTGTTTCGTCGTCAATAACAAGGTCCAAGAGATACAATTAACCTGAAGTGAAGCTTCGGAACCTAAAACCGGTCTCACAGGAAAGGTTCAAAACATAGACAGTAAGAAGAACCAGTCTTCTTGTCCTTAAGTCGGCATTGTGCCTTTTGTATTTAATTAAGATGCAATTTCTGTACTTAGTCGTCAATAAGAAGGTCAAAGGGATTCAGTAAACGTGAAGTGAAGCATCGGAATCTATAACTAGTGACACAGGGATGGTTCAAACATAGACAGTGACAAGAGTCAGTCTTCTTGTACTTAAGCCGGCATTGTGCCTTTTGTATATAATTCCGATGTTATATCTGTGTTTCATCGTCTATAAGAAGCTCAGAGGGATACAGTGAGCCTGAAGTGAAGCTTCGGAACCTATAACTAGTGTCACAGGAATGGTTCAAAACATAGACATTAAGAAGAGTCAGTTTTCTTGTACTTAAGTCGGCGTTGTGCCTTTTGTATTTAATTCCGATGCAATTTCTGTGTTTCATCGTCAATAAGAAGGTCAGAGGGATACAGTAAACCTGAAGTGAAGCATCGGAATCTATAATAGTGTCACAGGAATGGTTCAAAACATAGACAGTGAGATGAGTCAGTCTTCTTGTACTTAAGTCGGCATTGTGCCATTTGTATTTAAGTAAGATGCAATTTCTGTGTTTCATCGTCAATAATAAGGTCAGAGGGATACAGTATACCTGAAGTCAAGCATCGGAATCTATAACAAGTGTCACAGGAATGGTTCAAATCATAGACAGTAAGAAGAGTCAGTCTTCTTGTCCTTAAGTCGGCATTGTGCCTTTTGTATTTAATTAAGATGCAATTTCTGTACTTAGTCGTCAATAAGAAGGTCAAAGGGATTCAGTAAACGTGAAGTGAAGCATCGGAATCTATAACTAGTGACACAGGGATGGTTCAAACATAGACAGTAACAAGAGTCAGTCTTCTTGTACTTAAGCCGGCATTGTGCCTTTTGTATATAATTCCGATGTTATATCTGTGTTTCATCGTCTATAAGAAGCTCAGAGGGATACAGTGAGCCTGAAGTGAAGCTTCGGAACCTATAACTAGTGTCACAGGAATGGTTCAAAACATAGACATTAAGAAGAGTCAGTTTTCTTGTACTTAAGTCGGCGTTGTGCCTTTTGTATTTAATTCCGATGCAATTTCTGTGTTTCATCGTCAATAAGAAGGTCAGAGGGATACAGTAAACCTGAAGTGAAGCATCGGAATCTATAACTAGTGTCACAGGAATGGTTCAAAACATAGACAGTGAGAAGGGTCAGTCTTTTTGTACTTAAGTCGGCATTGTGCCTTTTGTATTTAGTTCCGATGCAATTTCTGTGTTTCATCGTCAATACGAAGGCAAGAGGGATACAGTAAACCTGAAGTGAAGCATCGGAATCTATAACTAGTGTCACAGGAATGGTTCAAAACATAGACAGTAGGAAGAGCCAGTACTCTTGTACTTGAGTCAGCATTGTGCCTTTTGTATTTAATTCCGATGCAATTTCTGTGTTTCATCGTCAATAAGAAGGTCAGGGGGATACAGTAAACCTGAAGTGAAGCATCGGAATCTATAATTAGTGTCACAGGAATTGTTCAAAGCATAGACAGTATGAAGAGCCAGTCTTCTTGTACTTAAGTCGGCATTGTGCCTTTTGTATTTAATTCCAATGCAATTTACGTGTTTCATCGTCAATAAGAAGGTCAGAGGCATACAGTAAACCTGAAGTGAAGCATCGGAATCTATAACTAGTGTCACAGGAATGGTTCAAAACATAGACAGTAAGAAGAGTCAGTTTTCTTGTACCTAAGTCGGCATTGTGTGTTTTGTATTTAATTCCGATGCAATGTCTGTGTTTCATCGTCAATAAGAAGGTCACAGGGATACAGTAAACATGAAGTGAAGCATCGGAATCTATAACTAGTGTCACAGGAATGGTTCAAAACATAGACAGTAAGAAGAGTCAATTTTCTTGTACTTAAGCCGGCATTGTGCCTAGTCTATTTAATTCCGATGCAATTTCTGTCTTTCGGCGCCAATAAGAAGGTCCAAGGGATACAGTAAACCTGAAGTGAAGCATCGGAATCTAAAACCGGACTCAGAGGAAAGGTTCAAAACACAGGGAGTAAGAAGAGCCAGTCTTCTTGTACATGAGTCGGCAATGTGCCTATTGTATTTAATTCCGATGCATTTTCTGTGTTTCATCGTCAATAAGAACGTCAGCTGGATACAGTAAACCTGAAGTGAAGCATCGGAATCTATTACTAGTGTCACAGGAATGGTTCAAAACATAGACAGAAAGTATAGACAGTCTTCTTGTACTTGAGTCGGCATTGTGCCTTTTGTATTTAATTCCGATGCCATTTCTGTGTTTCATCGTCAATACGACGGTCAGAGGGATACAGTAACCTGAAGTGAAGCATCGGAATCTATAATTAGTGTCACAGGAATGGTTCAAAACATAGACAGAAAGTATAGCCAGTCTTCTTGTACTTGAGTCGGCATTGTGCTTTTTGTATTTAATTCCGATGCATTTTCTGTGTTTCATCGTCAATAAGGGGGTCAGAGGGATACAGTAAACCTGAAGTGGTGCATCGGAATCCATAACTAGTGTCACAGGAATGGTTCAAAACATAGATATTAAGAAGAGTCTGTTTTCTTGTACTTAAGTCGGCATTGTGCCTTTTCCATTTAATTCCGATGCAATTTCTGTGTTTCGTCGTCAATAACAAGGTCCAAGGGATACAGTAAACCTGAGGTGAAGCATCGGAATCTAAAACCGGTCTCACAGGAAAGGTTCAAAACATAGACAGTAAGAAGAGGCAGTCTTCTTGTACTTGAGTCGGCATTGTGCCATTTGTATTTAATTCCGAAGCAATTTCTGTGTTTCATCGTCAGTACGACGGTCAGAGGGATACAGTAAACCTGAAGTGAGGCATCGGAATCTATAACTAGTGTCACAGGAATGGTTCAAAACATAGACAGTAAGAAGGGTCAGTTCTCTTGCACTTATGTCGGCATTGTGCCTTTTGTAATTATCTCCGAAACAATATCTCTGTTTCTTCGTCAATAAGAAGGTCAGAGGGATACAGTAAACCTGAAGTGAAGCATCGGAATCTATAACTAGTGTCACAGAAATGGTTCAAAGCATAGACAGTAAGAAGAGTTAGTTTTCTTGTACATAGGTCGGCATTGTGCTTTTTGTATTTAATTTCGATGCAATTTCTGTGTTTCATCGTCAATAAGAAGGTCAGAGGGATACAGTAAACCTGAAGTGAAGCGTTGGAACCTATAACTAGTGTCACAGGAATGGTTCTAAACGTAGACTGTAGGAAGAGTCAGTCTTCTTGTACTTAAGTCGGCATTGTGTCTTTTGTATTTAATTCCGATGCAATTTACGTGTTTCATCGTCAATAAGAAGGTCAGAGGGATACAGTAAACCTGAAGTGAAGCATCGGAATCTATGACTAGTGTCACAGGAATGGTTCAAAACTTAGACAGTAAGAAGTGTCTGTTTTCTTGTATTTAAGTCGGCATTGTGCCTTTTGCATTTAATTCAAATGCAATTTCTGTGTTTCATCGTCAATAAGATTGTCACAGGGATACAGTAAACCTGAAGTGAAGCATCGGAATCTAAAACCGGTCTCAGAGGAATGGTTCAAAGCATAGGCAGTAAGAAGAGCCAGTCTTCTTGTACATGAGTCGGCATTGTGCCTTTTCTATTTAATTCCGAAGCAATTTCTGTGTTTCGTCGCCAATAACAAGGTCCAAGGGATACAGTAAAGCTGAAGTGAAGCATTGGAACCTAAAACCGGTCTTACAGGAAAGGTTCAAAACATAGACAATAAGAACAGCCAGTCTTCTTGTACTTGGGTCGGCATTGTGCCATTTGTATCTAATTCCGATGAAATGTCTGTGTTTCGGCGTCAATAGGAAGGTCCAAGGGATATCGTAAACCTGAAGTGAAGCATCGGAATCTAAAACTGGTCTCACAGGAAAGATTCAAAGCATAGACAGTAAGAAGAGCCAGTCTTCTTGTACTTGAGTCGGCATTGTGACTTTGTATTTAATTCCGATGCAATTGCTGTGTTTCATCGTCAATAAGAATGTCAGCGGGGTACAGTGAACCTGAAGTGAAGCAACGGAATCTATAACTAGTGTAACAGGAATGGTTCAAAACTTAGACAGGAAGTATAGCCAGTCTTCTTGTACTTGAGTCGGCATTGTGCCTTTTGTATATAATTCCGATGCAATTTCAGTGTTTCATCATCAATACGTCGGTCAGAGGGATACAGTAAACCTTAAGTGAAGCATCGGAATCTATAACTAGTGTCACAGGAATGGTTCAAAACATAGACAGTAAGAAGAGTCAGTCTTCTAGTACTTATGTCGGCATTGTGCCTTTTGTATTTAATTCCGATGCATTTTCTTTGTTTCATCGTCAATAAGAAGGTCAGAGGGATACAGTAAACCTGACGTATTGCATCGGAATCTATAACTAGTATCAAAGGAATGGTTAAAACATAGATATTAAGAAGAGTCTGTTTTCCTGTACTTAAGTCGGCATTGTGCCGTTTCAATTTAATTCCGATGCAATTTCTGTGTTTCGTCGTGAATAAGAAGGTCCAAGGGATACAGTGAACGTGCAGTGAAGAATCGGAATCTAAAACCGGTCTCACAGGAAAGGATCAAAGCATAGACAGTAAGAAGAGACTGTCTTCTTGTGCTTCAGTCGGCATTTGACCTTTCGTATTTAATTCCAATGCAATTTCTGTGTTTCATCGTGAGTACGACGGTAAGAGGAATACAGTAAACCTGATGTGAAGCATAGGAATCTAAAACCGGTCTCACAGGAAAGGTTCAAAACATAGACAGTAAGAAGAAACAGACTTCTTGTACCTGAGCCGGCAATGTGACTTTTGTATTTAATTCCGATGCAATTTACGTGTTTCATCGTCAATAAGAAGGTCAGAGGGATACAGTATACCTGAAGTGAAGCATCGGAATCTATAACTAGTGTCACAGCAATGGTTCAAACATAGACAGTAAGAAGGTTCAGTTTTTTTGTACTTAAGTCGTTATTGTGCCTTTTGTATTTAATTCCGATGCAATTTCTGTGTTTCATCGTCAATAAGAAGGTACGCTGGATACAGTAAACCTGAAGTGAAGCATCGGAATCTATAACTAGTGTCACAGGAATGGTTCAAAACATAGATGTTAATAAGGGTCTTTTTTTGTACTTAAGTCGGCATTGTACCTTTTCTATTTAATTCCGATTTAATTTCTGTGTTTCGTCGTCAATAAGAAGGTCCAAGGGATACAGTAAACCTGATGTGAAGCATAGGAATCTAAAGCCGGTCTCACAGGAAAGGTTCAAAACATAGACAGTAAGAAGAGCCAGACTTCTTGTACCTGAGCCGGCATTGTGCATTTTGTATTTATTTCCGATGCAATTTGTGTGTTTCATCGTCAATAAGACGGTCAGAGGGATACAGTAAACCTGAAGTGAAGCATCGGAATCTATAACTAGTGTCACAGGAATGGTTCAAAGCATAGACAGTAAGAAGAGTCAGTTTTCTTATACTTAAGTAGGCACTGTGCGTTTTGTATTTAATTCCGTTGCTTTTTCTGTGTTTCATCGTCAATAAGAAGGTCAGAGGTATACAGTAAACCTCAAGTGATGCATCGGAATCTACAACTAGTGTCACAGGAATGGTTCAAAACATAGACAGTAAGAAGAGTCAGTTTTCTTGTACTTAAGTCGGCATTGTGCCTTTTGTATTTAATTCCGATGAAAATTCTGTGTTTCATCGTCAATAAGAAGGACACAGGGATATAGGAAACCTGAAGTGAAGCATCGGAATCTATAACTAGTGTCACAGGAATGGTTCAAAACATAAACAGAAAGAAGAGTCAGTTTTCTTGTACTTAAGTCGGAATCGTGCCTTTTGTATTTAATTCCGATGCAATTTCTGTGTCTCATCGTCAATAAGAAGGTCAGAGGGATACAGTAAACCTGAAGTGAAGCATCGGAATCTATAACTAGTGTCACTGGAATGGTTCAAAACATAGACAGTAGGAAGAGTCAGTTTTCTTGTACTTAAGTCGGCGTTGTGCCTTTTCTATTTAATTCCGATGCAATTTCTGTGTTTCATCGTCAATAATATGGTCAGAGGGATACAGTAAACCTGAAGTGAAGCATCGGAATCTATAACTAGTGTCACAGGAATGATTCAAAACATTGACAGTAAGAAGAGTCAGTTTTCTTGTTCTTAAGTCGGCATTGTGCCTTTTCTATTTAATTCCGATGCAATTTCTGTGTTTCGTCGTCAATAACAAGGTCCAAGGGATACAGTAAACCTGAAATCAAGCATCGCAATCTATAACTAGTGTCACAGGAATGGTTCAAAAATTAAACAGTAAGAAGAGTCAGTTTTCTTGTACTTAGGTCGGCATTGTGCCTTTTGTATTTAATTCCGATGCAATTTCTGTTTTTCATTGTCAATACGAAGGTCAGAGGGATACAGTAAACCTGAAGTGAAGCACCGGAATCTATAACTAGTGTCACAGGAATAGTTCAAAGCATAGACAGTTAGAAGAGTCAGTTTTCTTGTACTTAAGTCGGCATTGTGCCTTTTGTATGTAATTCCGATGCAATTTCTGTGTTTCATCGTCAATAAGAAGGGCAGAGGGATACAGTAAACCTGAAGTGAAGCATCGGAATCTATAACTAGTGTCACAGGAATGGTTCAAAACATAGACAGTAAGAAGAGTAAATTTTCTTTTTCTTAAGTCGGCATTGTGCCTTCTCTATTAATTTCCGATGCAATGTCTGTGTTTCGGCGTCAATAAGAAGGTCCAAGGGATACAGTAAGCCTGAAGTGAAGCATCGGAATCAAAAATCGGTCTCAGAGGAGAGGTTCAAGACATAGGCAGTAAGAAGAGCCAGTCTTCTTGTACTTGAGTCGGCTTTGTGCCGGTTGTATTTAATTACGACACAATTTCTGTTTTTCATCGTCAAGACGACGGTCAGAGGGATACAGTTTAACCTGAAGTGAAGCATCGGAATCTATAACTAGTGTTACAGGAATGGTTCAAAACATAGACAGTAAGAAGAGTGGGTCATCTAGTACTTAAGTCGGCATTGTGCCTTTTTTATCTAATTCCGATGCATTTTCTGTGTTTCATCGTCAATGAGAGGGTCAGAGGGATAAAGTAAACCTGAAGAGATGCATCGGAATCCATAACTAGTGTCACAGGAATGGTTTAAACATAGATATTAAGAAGAGTCTGTTTTCTTGTACTTAAGTCGGCATTGTGCCTTTTCTATTTAATTCCGATGCAATTTCTGTGTTTCGTCGTCAATAACAAGGTCCAAGGGATACAGTAAACCTGATGTGAAGCATCGGAATCTAAAACCGGTCACACAGGAAACGTTTAAAACATAGACAATAAGAACAGCCAGTCTTCTTGTACTTGAGTCGGCATTGTGCAATTTGTATCTAATTCCGATGCAATTTCTGTGTTTCATCGTCAGTACGACGGTCAGAGGGTTGCAGTCAACCTGAAGTGAAGCATCGGAATCTATAACTAGTGTCACAGGAATGGTTCAAAACATAGACAGTAAGAATAGTCGGTTTTCTTGTACTTCAGTCGGCATTGTGCCTTTTGTATGTGATTCCTATGCAATTTCTGTGTTTCATCGTCAATAAGAAGGTCGGAGGGATACAATAAACCTGGAGTGAAGCATCGGAATCTATCACTAGTGTCACAGGAATGGTTCAAATCATAGACAGTACGAAGAGTCAATTTTCTTGTACTTAAGTCGGCATTGTGCCGTTTCTATTTAATTCCGATGCAATTTCTGTGTTTCGGCGTCAATAAGAAGGTAGAAGAGATACAGTAAACCTCAAGTGAAGCTTCGGAATCTAAAACTGGTCTCACAGGAAATATTCAAAACATAGACAGTAAGAAGAGCCAGTCTTCTTGTACTTGAGTCTGCATTGTGCCTTTTGTATTTAATTCCAATGCAATTTCTGTGTTTGATCGTCAATAAGAATGTCAGCTGGATACAGTGAACCTGAAGTGAGGCAACGGAATCTATAACTAGTGTCACAGGAATGGTTCAAAGCATAGACAGGAAGTATAGCCAGTCTTCTTGTACTTGAGTCGGCATTGTGCCTTTTGTATTTAATTCCGATGCAATTTCTGTGTTTCATCATCAATACGTCGGTCAGAGGGATACAGTAAACCTGAAGTGAAGCATCGGAATCTATAACTAGTGTCACAGGAATGGTTCAAAACATAGACAGTAAGAAGAGTCAGTCTTCTTGTACTTATGTCGGCATTGTGCCTTTTGTATTTAATTCCGATGCATTTTCTGTGTTTCATCGTCAATAAGAAGGTCAGAGGGATACAGTAAACCTGAAGTGATAAATCGGAATCTATAACTAGTGTCACAGGAATGGTTAAAACATAGATATTAAGAAAAGTCTGTTGTCCTGTACTTAAGTCGGCATTGTGCCGTTTCGATTTAATTCCGATGCAATTTCTGTGTTTCGTCGTGAATAAGAAGGTCCAAGGGATACAGTAAACCTGCAGTGAAGCATCGGAATCTAAAACCCGTCTCACAGGAAAGGTTCAAAACATAGACAGTAAGAAGAGACAGTCTTCTTGTACTTGAGTCGGCATTGTGCCTTTTGTATTTAATTCCGATGTAATTTCTGTGTTTCATCATCAATACGTCGGTCAGAGGGATACAGTAAACATGAAGTGAAGCATCGGAATGTATAACTAGTGTCATAGGAATGGTTCAAAACATAGACAGTAAGAAGGGTCAGTCTTCTAGTACTTATGTCGGCATTGTGCCTTTTGTATTTAATTCCGATGCATTTTCTGTGTTTCATCGTCAATAAGAAGGTCAGAGGGATACAGTAAACCTGAAGTGATGAATCGGAATCTATAACTAGTGTCACAGGAATGGTTAAAACATAGATATTAAGAAAAGTCTGTTGTCCTGTACTGAAGTCGGCATTGTGCCGTTTCGATTTAATTCCGATGCAATTTCTGTGTTTCGTCGTGAATAAGAAGGTCCAAGGGATACAGTAAACCTGCAGTGAAGCATCGGAATCTAAAACCCGTCTCACAGGAAAGGTTCAAAACATAGACAGTAAGAAGAGACAGTCCTCTTGTACTTGAGTCGGCATTGTGCCTTTTGTATTTAATTCCGATGCAATTTCTGTGTTTCATCGTCAATAAGAAGGACACAGGGATATAGGAAACCTGAAGTGAAGCATCGGAATCTATAACTAGTGTCACAGGAATGGTTCAAAACATAAACAGAAAGAAGAGTCAGTTTTCTTGTACTTAAGTCGGAATTGTGCCTTTTGTATTTAATTCCGATGCAATTTCTGTGTCTCATCGTCAATAGGAAGGTCAGAGGGATACAGTAAACCTGAAGTGAAGCATCGGAATCTATAACTAGTGTCACTGGAATGGTTCAAAACATAGAGAGTAAGAAGAGTCAGTTTTCTTGTACATAAGTCGGCATTGTGCCTTTTCTATTTAATTCCGATGCAATTTCTGTGTTTCATCGTCATTAAGAAGGTCAGAGGGATACAGTAAACCTGAAGTGAAGCATCGGAAGCTATAACTAGTGTCACAGGAATGGTTCAAAACATTGACAGTAAGAAGAGTCAGTTTTCTTGTACTTAAGTCGGCATTGTGCCTTTTCTATTTAATTCCGATGCAATTTCTGTGTTTCGGCGTCAATAAGAAGCTCCAAGGGATACAGTTAAACTGACGTGAAGCATCAGAATCCAAAACCGGTCTCACAGGAAAGGTTCAAAGCGTAGACTGTAAGAAGAGTCAGACTTCTTGTACTTAGGTCGTTATTGTGCCCTTTGTATTTAATTCCGATGCAATTTACGTGTTTCATCGTCAATAAGAAAGTCAGAGGGATACAGTAAACCTGAAGTGAAGCATCGGAATCTATGACTAGTGTCACAGGAATGGCTCAAATCTTAGACAGTAGGAAGAGTCTGTTTTCTTGTATTTAAGGCGGCATTGTGCCTTTTGTATTTAATTCCGATGCAATTTCTGTGTTTTATCGTCAATAAGAAGGTCACAGGGATACAGTAAACCTGAAATCAAGCATCGCAATCTATAACTAGTGTCACAGGAATGGTTCAAAACTTAAACAGTAAGAAGAGTCAGTTTTCTTGTACTTAGGTCGGCATTGTGCCTTTTGTATTTAATTCCGATGCAATTTCTGTGTTTCATTGTCAATACGAAGGTCAGAGGGATACAGTAAACCTGAAGTGAAGCACCGGAATCTATAACTAGTGTCACAGGAATAGTTCATAACATAGACAGTAAGAAGAGTCAGTTTTCTTGTACTTAAGTCGGCATTGTGCCTTTTGTATGTAATTCCGATGCAATTTCTGTGTTTCATCGTCAATAAGAAGGGCAGAGGGATACAGTAAACCTGAAGTGAAGCACCGGAATCTATAACTAGTGTCACAGGAATGGTTCAAAACATAGACAGTAAGAAGAGTCAATTTTCTTTTTCTTAAGTCGGCATTGTGCCTTCTCTATTAATTTCCGATGCAATTTCTGTGTTTCGGCGTCAATAAGAAGGTCCAAGGGATATAGTAAGCCTGAAGTGAAGCATCGGAATCTAAAACCGGTCTCAGAGGAAAGGTTCAAGACATAGGCAGTAAGAAGAGCCAGTCTTCTTGTACATGAGTCGGCATTGTGCCTTTAGTATTTAATTCCGATGCAATTTCTGTGTTACATCGTCAATAAGAAGGTCAGATGGATACAGTAATCCTGAAGTGAAGCATCAGAATCTAAAACTAGTGTCACAGGAATGGTTCAAATTATTGACAGGAAGTATAGCCAGTCTTCTTGTACTTGAGTCGGCTTTGTGCCGGTTGTATTTAATTACGATGCAATTTCTGTTTTTCATCGTCAAGACGACGGTCAGAGGGATACAGTTTAACCTGAAGTGAAGCATCGGAATCTATAACTAGTGTTACAGGAATGGTTCAAAACATAGACAGTAAGAAGAGTCGGTCTTCTAGTACTTTAGTCGGCATTGTGCCTTTTGTATCTAATTCCGATGCAATTTCTGTGTTTCATCGTCAATGAGAGGGTCAGAGGGATAAAGTAAACCTGAAGAGATGCATCGGAATCTATAACTAGTGTCACAGGAATGGTTTAAAACATAGATATTAAGAAGAGTCTGTTTTCTTGTACTTAAGTCGGCATTGTGCCTTTTCTATTTAATTCCGATGCAATTTCTGTGTTTCGTCGTCAATAACAAGGTCCAAGGGATACAGTAAACCTGATGTGAAGCATCGGATTCTAAAACCGGTCTCACAGGAAACGTTTAAAACATAGACAATAAGAACAGCCAGTCTTCTTGTACTTGAGTCGGCATTGTGCCATTTTTATCTAATTCCGACTCAATTTCTGTGTTTCATCGTCAGTACGACGGTCAGAGGGTTGCAGTCAACCTGAAGTGAAGCATCGGAATCTATAACTAGTGTCACAGGAATGGTTCAAAACATAGACAGTAAGAATAGCCAGTTCTCTTGTACTTGAGTCGGCATTGTGCCTTTTGTATTTAATTCCGATGCAATTTCTGTTTTTCATCGTCAATAAGAGGGTCAGCTGGATACAGTGAACCTGAAGTGATGAATCGGAATCTATAACTAGTGTCACAGGAATGGTTAAAACATAGATATTAAGAAAAGTCTGTTGTCCTGTACTTAAGTCGGCATTGTGCCGTTTCGATTTAATTCCGATGCAATTTCTGTGTTTCGTCGTGAATAAGAAGGTCCAAGGGATACAGAAAACCTGCAGTGAAGCTTCGGAATCTAAAACCCGTCTCACAGGAAAGGTTCAAAACATAGACAGTAAGAAAAGACAGTCTTCTTGTACTTGAGTCGGCATTGTGCCTTTTGTATTTAATTCCGATTCAATTTCTGTGTTTCATCCTCAATAAGAAGGACACAGGGATATAGGAAACCTGAAGTGAAGCATCGGAATCTATAACTAGTGTCACAGGAATGGTTCAAAACATAAACAGAAAGAAGAGTCAGTTTTCTTGTACTTAAGTCGGAATTGTGCCTTTTGTATTTAATTCCGATGCAATTTCTGTGTCTCATCGTCAATAGGAAGGTCAGAGGGATACAGTAAACCTGAAGTGAACATCGGAATCTATAACTAGTGTCACTGGAATGGTTCAAAACATAGACTGTAAGAAGAGTCAGTTTTCTTGTACATAAGTCGGCATTGTGCCTTTTCTATTTAATTCCGATGCAATTTCTGTGTTTCATCGTCATTAAGAAGGTCAGAGGGATACAATAAACCTGGAGTGTCACAGGAATGGTTCAAATCATAGACAGTAAGAAGAGTCAATTTTCTTGTACTTAAGTCGGCATTGTGTACTTTCTATTTAATTCCGATGCAATATCTGTGTTTCGGCGTCAATAAGAAGGTCCAAGGGATACAGTAAACCTCAAGTGAAACATCGGAATCTAAAACTGGTCTCACAGGAAAGATTCAAAACATAGACAGTAAGAATAGCCAGTTCTCTTGTACTTGAATCGGCATTGTGCCTTTTGTATTTAATTCCGATGCAATTTCTGTGTTTCATCGTCAATAAGAAGGTCAGCTGGATACAGTGAACCTGAAGTCAAGCAACGGAATCTATAACTAGTGTCACAGGAATGGTTCAAAGCATAGACAGGAAGTATAGCCAGTCTTCTTGTACTTGAGTCGGCATTGTGCCTTTTGTATTTAATTCCGATGCAATTTCTGTGTTTCATCATCAATACGTCGGTCAGAGGGATACAGTAAACCTGAAGTGAAGCATCGGAATCTATAACTAGTGTCACAGGAATGGTTCAAAACATAGACAGTAAGAAGAGTCAGTCTTCTAGTACTTATGTCGGCATTGTGCCTTTTGCATGTGATTCCTATGCAATTTCTGTGTTTCATCGTCAATAAGAAGGTCAGAGGGATACAATAAACCTGGAGTGAAGCATCGGAATCTATCACTAGTGTCACAGGAATGGTTCAAATCATAGACAGTAAGAAGAGTCAATTTTCTTGTACTTAAGTCGGCATTGTGCCCTTTCTAATTAATTCCGATGCAATATCTGTGTTTCGGCGTCAATTTGAAGGTCCAAGGGATACAGTAAACCTCAAGTGAACCATCGGAATCTAAAACTGGTCTCACAGGAAAGATCCAAAACATAGACAGTAAGAATAGCCAGTTCTCTTGTACTTGAGTCGGCATTGTGCCTTTTGTATTTAATTCCGATGCAATTTCTGTGTTTCATCGTTAATAAGATGGTCAGCTGGATACAGTGAACCTGAAGTGAAGCAACGGAATCTATAACTAGTGTCACAGGAATCGTTCAAAGCATAGACAGGAAGTATAGCAAGTCTTATTGTACTTCAGTCGGCATTGTGCCTTTTGTATTTAATTCCGATGCAATTTCTGTGTTTCATCATCAATACGTCGGTCAGACGGATACAGTAAACATGAAGTGAAGCATCGGAATCTATAACTAGTGTCACAGGAATGGTTCAAAACATAGACAGTAAGAAGAGTCAGTCTTCTAGTACTTATGTCGGCATTGTGCCTTTTGTATTTAATTCCGATGCATTTTCTGTGTTTCATCGTCAATAAGAAGGTCAGAGGGATACAGTAAACCTGAAGTGATGAATCGGAATCTATAACTAGTGTCACAGGAATGGTTAAAACATAGATATTAAGAAAAGTCTGTTGTCCTGGACTTAAGTCGGCATTGTGCCGTTTCGATTTAATTCCGATGCAATTTCTGTGTTTCGTCGTGAATAAGAAGGTCCAAGGGATACAGTAAATCTGCAGTGAAGCATCGGAATCTAAAACCCGTCTCACAGGAAAGGTTCAAAATATGGACAGTAAGAAGAGACAGTCTTCTTGTACTTGAGTCGCCATTTTGCCTTTTGTATTTAATTCCAATGTAATTTCAGTGTTTCATCGTCAGTACGACGGTAAGAGGGATACAGTAAACCTGAAGTGAAGCATCGGAATCTATAACTAGTGTCACAGGAATGGTTCAAAACATAGACAGTAAGAAGAGTCAGTCTTCTTGTACTTGAGTCGGCATTGTGCCTTTTGTATTTAATTCTGATGCAATTTCCGTATTTCATCGTCAATAAGAAAGTCAGAGGGATACAGTAAAACTGAAGTGAAGCATCGGAATCTATAACTAGTGTCACAGGAATGGTTCAAGATATAGACAGTAAGAAGAGTCAGTCTTCTTGTACTTGAGTCGGCATTGTGCCTTTTGTATTTAATTCCGATGCAATTTCTGTGTTTCATCGTGAATAAGAAGGTAAGCTGGATACAGTAAACCTGAAGTGAAGCATCGGAATCCATAACTAGTGTCACAGGAATGGTTCAAAACATAGATGTTAAGAAGAGTCTTTTTTCTTGTACTTAAGTCGGCATTGTGCCATTTCTATTTTATTCCGATGCAATTTCTCTGTTTCGTCGTCAATAAGAAGGTCCAAGGGATACAGTAAACCTGATGTGAAGCATAGGAATCTAAAACCGGTCTCACAGGAAAGGTTCAAATCATAGACAGTAAGAAGAGCCAGTCTTCTAGTACTTGAGTCGGCATAATGCTTTTCGTATTTAATTCAGATGCAATTTCTGTGTTTAATCGTCAATAAGAGGGTAAGCTGGATACAGTCAACCTGAAGTGAAGCATCGGAATCTATAACTAGTGTCACAGGAATGGTTCAAAGCATAAACAGTAAAATGAGTCTGTTTTCTTATACTTAAGTCGGCATTGTGCCTATTGTATTTAATTCCGATGCTTTTTCTGTGTTTCATCGTCAATAAGAAGGTCAGAGGGATACAGTAAACCTCAAGTGATGCATCGGAATCTATAACTGGTGTCACAGGAATGTTTCAAAACATAGATAGTAAGAAGAGTCAGTTTTCTTGTACTTAAGTCGGCATTGTGCATTTTGTATTTAATTCCGAAGCAATTTCTGTGTTTCATCGTCAATAAGAAGGTCAGCTGGATACAGTAAACCTGTAGTGAAGCATCCGAATCTATAACTAGTGTCACAGGAATGGTTCAAAGCATAGACAGTAGGAAGAGTCTGTCTTCTTGTATTTAAGTCGGCATTGTGCATTTTGCATTTAATTCCGATGGAATTTCTGTGTTTCATCGTCAATAAGAAGGTCAGAGGGATACAGTAAACCAGAAGTGAAGCATCGGAATCTATAACTAGTGTCACCGGAATGGTTCAAAACATAAACAGAAAGAAGAGTCAGTTTTCTTGTACTTAAGTCGGAATTGTGCCTTTTGTATTTAATACCGATGCAATTTCTGTGTCTCATCGTCATTAAGAATGTCAGCGGGATATAGTGAACCTGAAGTGATGCATCTCAATTTATAACTAGTGTCACTGGAATGGTTCAAAACATAGACAGTAAGAGGAGTCCGTTTTCTTGTACTTAAGTCGGCATTGTGCCTTTTGTATTTAATTCCGATGCAATCTCTGTGTTTCATCGTCAATAAGAAGGTCAGAGGGATACAGTAAACCTGACGGGAAGCATCGGAATCTATAACTAGTGTCACAGGAATGGTTCAAAACATAGACAGTAAGAAGAGTCAGTTTTCTTGTACTTAAGTCGGCATTGTGCCTTTTGTATTTAATTCCGATGCAATTTCTGTGTTTCATCGTCAATAAGAAGGACACAGGGATACAGTAAACCTGAAGTGAAGCATCGGAATCTATAACTAGTGTCACAGGAATGGTTCAAAACATAAACAGAAAGAAGAGTCAGTTTTCTTGTACTTAAGCCGGAATTGTGCCTTTTGTATTTAATACCGATGCAATTTCTGTGTCTCATCGTCATTAAGAAGGTCAGAGGGATATAGTAAACCTGGAATGATGCATCTCAATTTATAACTAGTGTCACTGGAATGGTTCAAAACATAGACAGTAAGAAGAGTCAGTTTTCTTGTACTTAAGTCGGCATTGTGCATTTTGCATTTAAATCCGATGCAATTTCTGTGTTTCATCGTCAATAAGGTGGTCAGAGGGATACAGTAAACCTGAAGTGAAGCATCAGAATCTGTAACTAGTGTCTCAGGAATGGTTCAAACATAGCAGTAAGAAGAGTCAGTTTTCTTGTACATAAGTCATCATTGTGCCTTTTGTATTTAATTCCGATGCATTTTCTGTGTTTCATCGTCAATAAGAAGGTCAGAGGGATACAGTAAATCTGAAGTGATGCATCGGAATCTATAACTAGTGTCACAGGAATGGTTCAAAACATAGACAGTAAGAAGAGTCAGTCTTCTTGTACTTAAGTCTGCATTGTGCCTTTTGTATTTAATTCTGATGGAATTTCTGTGTTTCATCGTCAAGAAAAAGGTCAGATGGATACAGTAAATCTGAAGTGATGCATCGGAATCTATAACTAGTGTCACAGGAATGACAGTAAGAAGAGTCAGTCTTCCTGTACTTAAGTCTGCATTGTGCCTTTTGTATTTAATTCTGATGGAATTTCTGTGTTTCATCGTCAATACGAACATCAGCTGGATACAGTAAACCTGAAGTGAAGCATCGGAATCTATAACTAGTGTCACAGGAATGGTTCATAACATAGATATTAAGAAGAGTCTTTTTTCTTGTACTTAAGTCTTCATTGTTCCTTTTCTATTTAATTCCGACGCAATTTCTGTGTTTCGTCGTCAATAAGAAGGTCCAAGGAATACAGTAAACCTGAAGTGAATCATCGGATTCTAAAACCGGACTCACAGGAAAGGTTCAAATGATAGACAGTAAGAAGAGCCAGACTTCTTGTACCTGAGTCGGCATTGTGCCTTTTGTATTTAATTCCGATGCAATTTCTGTGTTTCATCGGCAATAAGACGGTCAGAGGGATACAGAAAACCTGAAGCGAAGCATCGGAATCTATAACTAGTGTCACAGGAATGGTTCAAAACATAGACAGTAGGAAAAGTCAGTCTTCTTGTACTTAAGTCGGTATTGTGATTTTTGTATTTAACTCCGATGCAATTTCTGTCTTTTATCGTCAATAAGAAGGTCAGCTGGATACAGAAAACCTGTAGTGAAGCATCGGAATCTATAACTAGTGTCACAGGAATGGTTCAAAACATAGACAGGAAAAAGAGTGAGTTTTCTTGTACTTAAGACGGCGTTGTGCATTTTCTATTTAATTCCGATGCAATTTCTGTGTTCATCGTCAATACGAAGGTCCAAGGAATACAGTAAACCTGAAGTGAAGCATCGGAATCTAAACCCGGTGTCACAGGAAAAGTTCAAAACATGGACAGTAAGGAGAGCCAGACTTCTTGTACTTGAGTCGGCATTGTGATTTTCGTATTTAATTCCGATGCATTTTCTGTGTTTCATCGTCAATAAGAATGTCAGAGGGATACAATAAACCTGAAGTGAAGCATCGGAATCTATAAGTAGTGTCCTAGGAATGGTTCAAACATAGACAGTAAGAAGAGTCAGTTTTCTTGTACTTAAGTCGGCATTGTGTCTTATGTATTTAATTCCGATGCAATTTCTGTGTTTCATCGTCAATAAGAAGGTCAGAGGGATACAGTAAACCTGAAGTGAAGCACCGGAATCTAAAACCCGTCACACATGAAAGGTTCACACTTTCTACAGCAAGAAGAGTCAGTCTTCTTGTAATTTAGTCGCCATTGTGCCTTTTGTATTTAATTCCGATGCAATATCTGTGTTTCGTCGTCAATAAGAAGGTCAGAGGGATACAGTAATCCTGAAGTGAAGCATCGGAATCTATAACTAGTGTCACAGGAATGGTTCAAAACGTAGACAGTAAGAAGAGTCAGTTTTCTTGTACTTAAGTCGGAATTGTGCCTTTTGTATTTAATTCCGATGCAATTTCTGTGTTTCATCGTCAATAAAAAGGACACAGGGATACAGTAAACCTGAAGTGAAGCATCGGAATCTATAACTAGTGTCACTGGAATGGTTCAAAACATAGACAGTAAGAAGAGTCAGTTTTCTTGTACTTAAGTCGGCATTGTGCCTTTTCTATTTAATTCCGATGCAATTTCTGTGTTTCGGCGTCAGTAAGAAAGTCCAAGGGATACAGTAATCCTGAAGTGAAGCATCGAAATCCAAAACCGGTCTCACAGGAAAGGTTCAAAACATAGTCAGTAGAAGAGTCAGTCTTCTAGTACTTGAGTCGGCATTGTGCCTTTTGTATTTAATTCCGATGCAATTTCTGTGTTTCATCGTCAAGACGAAGGTCAGCGGGATACAGTAAAACTGAAGTGAAGCATCGGAAACTGTAACTAGTGTCACAGGAATGTTTCAAAACATAGACAGTAACAAGAGTCAGTCTTCTTGTACTTAAGTCTGCATTGTGCCTTTTGTATTTAATTCCGATGTAATTTCTGTGTTTCATCGTCAATAAGAAGGTCAGGGGGATACAGTAAACATGAAGTGAAACTACGGAATCTATAACTAGTGTCACAGGAATGGTTCATAACATAGATATTAAGAAGTGTCTTCTTTCTTGTACTTAAGTCGGCATTGTTCCTTCTCTATTTAATTCCGATGCAATTTCTGTGTTTCGTCGTCAATAAGAAGGTCCAAGGGATACAGTAAACCTGAAGTGAAGCATCGGAATCTAAAACCGGTCTCACAGGAAAGGATCAAAGCATAGACAGTAAGAAGAGCCAGACTTCTTGTACCTGAGACGGCATAGTGCCTTTTGTATTTAACTCCGATGTAATTTCGGTGTTTCATCGTCAATAAGACGGTCAGAAGGATCCAGTAAACCTGAAGTGAAGCATCGGAATCTATAACTTGTGTCACAGGAATGGTTCAAAACATAGACAGTAGTAAGAGTCAGTCTTCTTGTACTTAAGTCGGCATTGTGATTTTTGTATTTAATTCTGATGCAATTTCTGTGTTTCATCGTCAATAAGAAGGTCAGAGGGATACAGTAAACCTGAAGTGAAGCATCGGAATCGATAACTAGTGTCACAAGAATGGTACAAAACATAGACAGTAAGAAGAGTCAGTTTTCTTGTACTTAAGACGGCATTGTGCCTTTTGTATTTAATTCCGATGCAATTTCTGTGTTTCATCGTCAATAAGTAGGTCAGATGGATACAGTAAACCTGAAGTGAAGCATCGGAATCTATAACTAGTGTCACAGGAATGGTTCATAACATAGACAGT
This sequence comes from Schistocerca piceifrons, assembly GCF_021461385.2. NCBI lineage: Eukaryota > Metazoa > Arthropoda > Insecta > Orthoptera > Acrididae > Schistocerca > Schistocerca piceifrons. The sequence continues at coordinate 408,446 of NW_025728027.1, read as the reverse complement.
AAGAAGAGGCACTCTTATTGTACTTGAGTCGGCATTGTGCCTTTTCTATTTAATTCCGATGCAATTTCTGTGTTTCGGCGTCACTAAGAAGGTCCAAGAGATACAGTAAACCTGAAGTGAAGCATCGGAATCTATAAATAGTGTCACAGGAATGGTTCAAAACATAGACAGTAAGAAGAGTCAGTCATCTTGTACATGAGTCGGCATTGTGCCTTTTGTATTTGGTTCCGATGCAATTTCTGTGTTTCATCGTCAATATGAAGGTAAGCTGGATACAGTAAACCTGAAGTGAAGCAGCGGAATGTATAACTAGTGTCACAGGAATGGCCCAAAACATAGATGTTAATAAGAGTCTTTTTCCTTGTACTTAAGTCGGCATTGTGCGTTTTCTATTTAATTCCGATGTTATTTTTGTGTTTCATCGTCAATAAGACGGTCAGAGGGATATAGTAAACCTGAAGTGAAGAATCGGAATCTATAACTAGTGTCTCAGGAATGGTTCAAACATAGACAGTAAGAAGAGTCAGTTTACGTGCACTTATGTCATAAATGTGCCTTTTGTATTTAATTCCGATGCATTTTCTGTGTTTAATCGTCAATAAGGTCAGAGGGATACAGTAAACCTGAAGTGATGCATCGGAATCTATAACTAGTGTCACAGGAATGGTTCAAAACATAGACAGTAAGAAGAGTCAGTCTTCTTGTACTTAAGTCTGCATTGTGCCTTTTGTATTTAATTCTGATGGAATTTCTGTGTTTCATCGTCAATAAAAAGGTCAGAGGGATACAGTAAATCTGAAGTGATGCATCGGAATCTATAACTAGTGTCACAGGAATGACAGTAAGAAGAGTCAGTCTTCCTGTACTTAAGTCTGCATTGTGCCTTTTGTATTTAATTCTGATGGAATTTCTGTGTTTCATCGTCAATACGAACATCAGCTGGATACAGTAAACCTGAAGTGAAGCATCGGAATCTATAACTAGTGTCACAGGAATGGTTCATAACATAGATATTAAGAAGAGTCTTTTTTCTTGTACTTAAGTCGTCATTGTTCCTTTTCTATTTAATTCCGACGCAATTTCTGTGTTTCGTCTTTAATAAGAAGGTCCAAGGAATACAGTAAACCTGAAGTGAATCATCGGATTCTAAAACCGGACTCACAGGAAAGGTTCAAAAGATAGACAGTAAGAAGAGCCAGACTTCTTGTACCTGAGTCGGCATTGTGCCTTTTGTATTTAATTCCGATGCAATTTCTGTGTTTCATCGGCAATAAGACGGTCAGAGGGATACAGAAAACCTGAAGCGAAGCATCGGAATCTATAACTAGTGTCACAGGAATGGTTCAAAACATAGACAGTAGGAAAAGTCAGTCTTCTTGTACTTAAGTCGGCATTGTGATTTTTGTATTTAACTCCGATGCAATTTCTGTCTTTTATCGTCAATAAGAAGGTCAGCTGGATACAGAAAACCTGTAGTGAAGCATCGGAATCTATAACTAGTGTCACAGGAATGGTTCAAAACATAGACAGGAAAAAGAGTGAGTTTTCTTGTACTTAAGACGGCGTTGTGCATTTTCTATTTAATTCCGATGCAATTTCTGTGTTCATCGTCAATACGAAGGTCCAAGGAATACAGTAAACCTGAAGTGAAGCATCGGAATCTAAACCCGGTGTCACAGGAAAAGTTCAAAACATGGACAGTAAGGAGAGCCAGACTTCTTGTACTTGAGTCGGCATTGTGATTTTCGTATTTAATTCCGATGCATTTTCTGTGTTTCATCGTCAATAAGAATGTCAGAGGGATACAATAAACCTGAAGTGAAGCATCGGAATCTATAACTAGTGTCCTAGGAATGGTTCAAACATAGACAGTAAGAAGAGTCAGTTTTCTTGTACTTAAGTCGGCATTGTGTCTTATGTATTTAATTCCGATGCAATTTCTGTGTTTCATCGTCAATAAGAAGGTCAGAGGGATACAGTAAACCTGAAGTGAAGCACCGGAATCTAAAACCCGTCACACATGAAAGGTTCACACTTTCTACAGCAAGAAGAGTCAGTCTTCTTGTAATTTAGTCGCCATTGTGCCTTTTGTATTTAATTCCGATGCAATATCTGTGTTTCGTCGTCAATAAGAAGGTCAGAGGGATACAGTAATCCTGAAGTGAAGCATCAGAATCTATAACTAGTGTCACAGGAATGGTTCAAAACATAGACAGTAAGAAGAGTCAGTTTTCTTGTACTTAAGTCGGAATTGTGCCTTTTGTATTTAATTCCGATGCAATTTCTGTGTTTCATCGTCAATAAAAAGGACACAGGGATACAGTAAACCTGAAGTGAAGCATCGGAATCTATAACTAGTGTCACTGGAATGGTTCAAAACATAGACAGTAAGAAGAGTCAGTTTTCTTGTACTTAAGTCGGCATTGTGCCTTTTGTATTTAATTCCGATGCAATTTCTGTGTTTCATCGTCAAGACGAAGGTCAGCGGGATACAGTAAAACTGAAGTGAAGCATCGGAAACTGTAACTAGTGTCACAGGAATGTTTCAAAACATAGACAGTAACAAGAGTCAGTCTTCTTGTACTTAAGTCTGCATTGTGCCTTTTGTATTTAATTCCGATGTAATTTCTGTGTTTCATCGTCAATAAGAAGGTCAGGGGGATACAGTAAACATGAAGTGAAACTACGGAATCTATAACTAGTGTCACAGGAATGGTTCAAAACATAGATATTAAGAAGAGTCTTCTTTCTTGTACTTAAGTCGGCATTGTTCCTTCTCTATTTAATTCCGATGCAATTTCTGTGTTTCATCGTCAATAAGTAGGTCAGATGGATACAGTAAACCTGAAGTGAAGCATCGGAATCTATAACTAGTGTCACAGGAATGGTTCATAACATAGACAGTAAGAAGAGGCACTCTTATTGTACTTGAGTCGGCATTGTGCCTTTTCTATTTAATTCCGATGCAATTTCTGTGTTTCGGCGTCACTAAGAAGGTCCAAGAGATACAGTAAACCTGAAGTGAAGCATCGGAATCTATAAATAGTGTCACAGGAATGGTTCAAAACATAGACAGTAAGAAGAGTCAGTCATCTTGTACATGAGTCGGCATTGTGCCTTTTGTATTTGGTTCCGATGCAATTTCTGTGTTTCATCGTCAATATGAAGGTAAGCTGGATACAGTAAACCTGAAGTGAAGCAACGGAATGTATAACTAGTGTCACAGGAATGGCCCAAAACATAGATGTTAATAAGAGTCTTTTTTCTTGTACTTAAGTCGGCATTGTGCGTTTTCTATTTAATTCCGATGTTATTTTTGTGTTTCATCGTCAATAAGACGGTCAGAGGGATATAGTAAACCTGAAGTGAAGAATCGGAATCGATAACTAGTGTCTCAGGAATGGTTCAAACATAGACAGTAAGAAGAGTCAGTTTACTTGCACTTATGTCATAAATGTGCCTTTTGTATTTAATTCCGATGCATTTTCTGTGTTTAATCGTCAATAAGGTCAGAGGGATACAGTAAACCTGAAGTGATGCATCGGAATCTATAACTAGTGTCACAGGTATGGTTCAAAACATAGACAGTAGGAAGAGTCAGTTCTTGTACTTAAGTCGGCATTGTGATTTTTGTATTTAATTCCGATGCAATATCTGTGCTTCATCGTCAATAAGAAGCTCAGCTGGATACAGTAAACCTGAAGTGAAGCATCGTAATCTATAACCAGTTTCCCAGGAATGGTCAAAACATAAACAGTAAGAAGTGTCAGTTTTCTTGTACTTAAGACGGCATTGTGTCTTTTGTATTTAATTCCGATGCAAATCCTGTGTTTCATCGTCAATAAGGAGGTCAGAGGGATACAGTAAACCTAAAGTGAAGCATCGAAATCTATAACTAGTGTCTCAGGAATGGTTCAAACACAGACAGTAAGAAGAGTCAGTTTACTTGCACTTATGTCTTAAATGTGCCTTTTGTATTTAATTCCGATGCATTTTCTGTGTTTAATCGTCAATAAGGTCAGAGGGATACAGTAAACCTGAAGTGATGCGTCGGAATCTATAACTAGTGTCACAGGTATGGTTCAAAACATAGACAGTAGGAAGAGTCAGTTCTTGTACTTAAGTCGGCATTGTGATTTTTGTATTTAATTCCGATGCAATATCTGTGCTTCATCGTCAATAAGAAGCTCAGCTGGATACAGTAAACCTGAAGTGAAGCATCGGAATCTATAACTAGTGTCACAGGAATGGTTCAAACATAGACAGGAAAAAGAGAGAGTTTTCTTGTACTTAAGTCGGTCTTTTACATTTTCTATTTAATTCCGATACAATTTCTGTGTTCATCGTCAATAAGAAGGTCCAAGCAATACAGTATACCTGAAGTGAAGCATCGCAATTTAAAACCAGTGTCACAGGAAAAGTCCAAAACATAGACAGAAAGAAGAGCCAGTCTTCTTGTACTTGAGTCGGCATTGTGCCTTTTGTATTTAATTCCGACGCAAATTCTATGTTTCATCGTCAATAAGGAGGTCAGAGGGATACAGTAAACCTGAAGTGAAGCATCGTAATCTATAACTACTGTCACAGGAATGGTTCAAACATAGACAGTAAGAAGAGTCTGTTTTCGTATACTTAAGTCGGCATTGTGCCATTTGTATTTAATTCCGATGCATTTTCTGTGTTTCATCGTCAATAAGAAGGTCAGAGGGATACAGTAAATCTGAAGTGAAACATCCGAAACTATAACTAGTGTCACAGGAAAGGTTCAAATCATAGACAGTAAGAAGAGCCAGTCTTCTTGTACTTGAGTCGGCATTGTGCCTTAAGTTTTTAATTCAGATGCAACTTCTGTGTTTCATCGTCAATAAGAAGGTCAGAGGGATACAGTATACCTGAAGTAAAGCATCGGAATCTATAACTAGTGTCACAGGAATGGTTCAAAACATAGACAGTAAGAAGAGTCAGTTTTCTTGTACTTAAGACGGCATTGTGCCTTTTGTATTTAATTCCGATGCAATTTCTGTGTTTCATCGTCAATAAGGAGGTCAGAGGGATACAGTAAACCTGAAGTGAAGCATCGGAATCTATAACTAGTGTCTCAGGAATGGTTCAAACATAGACAGTAAGAAGAGTCAGTTTTCTTGTACTTAAGTCATCATTGTGCCTTTTGTATTTAATTCCGATGCATTTTCTGTGTTTCATCGTCAATAAGAAGGTCAGAGGCATACAGTAAACCTGAAGTGATGCATCGGAATCTATAACTAGTGTCACAGGAATGGTTCAAAATATAGACAGTAAGAAGAGTCAGTCTTCTAGTAATTGAGTCGGCATTGTGCCATTTGTATTTAATTCCGATGCAATTTCTGTGTTTCATCGTCAATAAGAAGGTCAGAGGGATACAGTAAAACTGAAGTGAAGCATCGGAAACTATAACTAGTGTCAAAGGAATGTATCAAAACATAGACAGTAAGAAGGGTCAGTCTTCTTGTACTTAAGTCTGCATTGTGCCTTTTGTATTTAATTCCGAAGTAATTTCTGTGTTTCATCGTCAATAAGAAGGTCAGCTGGATACAGTAAACCTGAAGTGAAGCATCGGAATCTATAACTAATGTCACAGGAATGGTTCAAAACATAGATATTAAGAAGAGTCTTTTTTCTTGTACTTAAGTCGGCATTGTTCCTTTTCTATGTAATTCCGATGCAATTTCTGTGTTTCGTCGTCAATAAGAAGGTCCAAGGGATACAGTACACCTGAAATGAAGCATCGCAATCTAAAACCGGCCTCACAGGAGAGGTTCAAAACATAGACAGTAAGAAGAGCCAGACTTCTTCTACCTAAGTCGGCATTGTGCCTTTTGTATTTAATTCCGATGCAATTTCTGTGTTTCATCGTCAATATGACGGTCAGAGGGATACAGTAAACATGAAGTGAAGCATCGGAATCTATAACTAGTGTCACAGGAATGGTTCAAAACATAGACAGCAGGAAGAGTCAGTCTTCTTGTACTTAAATTGGCATTGTGATTTATATTTAATTCCGATGCAATATCTGTGCTTCATCGTCAATAAGAAGCTCAGCTGGATACAGTAAACCTGAAGTGAAGCATCGGAATCTATAACTAGTGTCACAGGAATGGTTCAAAACATAGAAGTTAATAAGAGTCTTTTTTTCTTGTACTTAAGTCGGCATTGTGCCTTTTCTATTTAATTCCGATGTAATATCTGTGTTTCGTCGTCAATAAGAAGGGCCAAGGAATACAGTAAACCTTATGTGAAGCATAGGAATCTTAAACCGGTCTCAGAGGAAAGGTTCAAATCATAGACAGTAAGAAGAGCCAGACTTCTTCTACCTGAGCCGGCATTGTGCTTTTTGTATTTAATTCCGATGCAATTTCTGTGTTTCATCGTCAATAAGACGGTCAGAGGGATACAGTAAACCTGAAGTGAAGCATCGGAATCTATAACTAGTGTCACAGGAATGGTTCAAAGCATAGACAGTAAGAAGAGTCTGTTTTCTTATACTTAAGTCGGCATTGTGCCTTTTGTATTTAAATCCGATGCATTTTTTGTGTTTCATCGTCAATAAGAAGGTCAGAGGGATACAGTAAATCTGAAGTGAAGCATCGGAATATATAACTAGTGTCACAGGAAAGGTTCAAAACATAGACAGTAAGAAGGGCCAGTCTTCTTGTACTTGAGTCGGCATTGTGCCTTTTGTATTTACTTCAGATGCAACTTCTGTTTTTCATCGTCAAAAAGAAGGTCAGAGGGATACAGTAAACCTGAAGTGAAGCATCGGAATCTATAACTAGTGTCGCAGGAATGGTTCAAAACATAGACAGTAAGAAGAGTCAGTCTCCTTGTACTTAAGACTGCATTGTGCCATTTGTATTTAATTCCGATGCAATTTCTGTGTTTCATCGTCAATAAGAAGGTCAACTGATTACAGTAAACCTGAAGTGAAGCATCGGAATCTATAACTAGTGTCACAGGAATGGTTCAAAACATAGATATTAAGAAGAGTCTTTTTTCTTGTACTTAAGTCGGCATTGTTCCTTTTCTATGTAATTCCGATGCAATTTCTGTGTTTCCTCGTCAATAAGAAGGTCCAAGCAATACAGTATACCTGATGTGAGGCATCGGAATCTAAAACCGGTGTCACAGGAAAAGTTCAAACATAGACAGAAAAAAGAGCCAGATATCTTGTACTTGAGCCGGCATTGTGATTTTCTTATTTAATTCCCATGCAATTTCTGTGTTTCATCGTCAATAAGACAGTCACAGGGAAACAGTAAAACTGAACTGAAGCATCAGAATTCTATAACTAGTGGCATAGGAATGGTTCAAAACATAGACAGTAAGAAGAGCCAGTCTTCTTGTACTTAAGTCGGCATTGTGCTTTTTCTATTTAATTCCGATGCAATTTCTGTGTTTCGTCTTCAATAAGAAGGTCAGAGGGATACAGTAAACCTGAAGTGAAGCATCGGAATCTAAAACCGGTCTCACAGGAAATGTTTAAATCATAGACAGTAAGAAGAGCCGGCCTTCTTGTACTTGAGTCGGCATTGTGCCTTTTGTAATTAACTCCGATGCAATTTCTGTGCTTCATCATCAATAACACTCTAAGCGCCAAGCCCGTAAAATTTACGGGCCTGGGATCGCGCGAAAATCACCAAGCCCGTAAAATTTACGGGCCGCTACATTTAATTTCATTCAAAACACTGCAACGTTATTTCTACGGGTTTGGCCAGCGCTATACGTTTTTCAGATGTTTATTAACAAAATGCGTCCATAGATGTCACGGCAGCGCTGTAATTCATGTTAAAACTTATCTTTGCGTTCTCAGTCTGTATATCATTCAGTTGTTTGTCATCATGTTTCGGCGCGGTTTATCAGACGCAGAAATTGCGGATTTGATCAATCATAGCGACACTCTGGATAATGTAGAGAGTGATTCAGACGATTCTGAATGCAATGGTGTGTTTGAAGGTACGTATTTCCGAATTTTCCACGTAATTGTGCAGTACGCACATATCTGTTGAACATGTGTAAACGATGTATGTAGTTACACATAATGTGATATTCTTTTTAGAAGACGAGATTGATGACAGTTTGTCTTCAGATGAAGACGAGAATGATGTTGAAGGTGTTGCTTCAAATCCAGCAGCTGTGCCGTATCCGAAAGACAGTGAGTGGACTGCAGTTGACACCTACCGACCTCTGCCTGTCAACACGACACCCAGGCAGATACTAGTGGATATTGATGAGTCGAGTTCTGTACTGGATTGCAGTAAAGTGTTCCTTACTGACAGTGACGTAAATGAACTCAAGAGACAGACAAATTTGTATGCATCACAGACAATACAGAAGAAAAGAAGAGGAAATAATCTGAAGCCCCATTCAGTTTTGAGTTCGTGGAAGCCAGTGACTATAAGTGAGATGAGGCGTTTCTTGGGTATTATTTTCCACATGTGTGTTTCGAAAAAGCCCAAAATTGCGGACCATTGGAGCACTAATCCTGTTCTTAGTTGTAACTTTTGTCCCCATGTCATGAGCCGTTTGCGTTTCACTCAGATACTGTCATGCTTGCATCTTGTTGACAATTCAAATCAGAAAAAACCAGGCGAAGATGGATTTCATCCACTTTACAAAGTTTTGCCATATTATAATAATTTGAAGGAGCGATGTATCCAGGCATATCGTCCCTCAGAAAAAGTGACAATTGATGAAGGAATTTGCCCATTTCGAGGTCGTGTGAGTTTCCGTGTTTACATGCAAAATAAGCCTCATAAGTATGGACTGAAAGTATATGCTGTTGCTGAAGCCAGTAGTGGCTATGTTGTAAATTTTGAAGTTTATGCTGGTAAGCATATTGTTGACAATTCTTCGTCTGCGGTTATTTTGCGATTGTTGTCTGACAGCAGCTTGCTGAACAAAGGCCACACTGTGTATTTAGATCGATTTTATTCCAGTCCAGAGCTATTTCAGCAACTGGCAGAGAAAGGCACTGGAGCTGTTGGTACTGTGAACAAATCCAGGAAAGGATTGCCTAAAGATTTAGTATCTGCTACGCTGAAAAAGGGCGAAATGTCTTTTCGGCGTAAAGATAATGTATTGGCAATGAAGTGGAAAGATAAGAGAGATGTGTATACATTGTCTACAAGGCATCAAGCAACATTTGGTACGCATACTAAGAGAAATGGGTCTGTAGTATTGAAACCACTTCAGGTACTTGATTACAACCTCAATAAAATTGGAGTGGATATTGGAGACCAACGCCTGCAGTACAATCCGTTCCAGCACAGAACTGTGAAATGGTGGCGAAAATTATATTTCCATTTGCTGCTTATGGGAGTATCAAATGCATTTTGGCTGTACAATGCAGTGCACAGGAAGAAAATTACAATAACAGACTTTATAACAGTGCTTGCAGTTCAGCTTGTTGAAGACGACACACTTGAATTCATTCCAAGAAATGAAGGAACTGTAGGTCGGCTAACAAAGAGACATTTTTTGCAGCACATACCTGCAACTACTAAGAAGTATGCTGCTCGTGTGTGTCACGTGTGCAGTTCCAGGAGCAAGAAACAGAGTGGCAAGGCTTCTCGCAAAGAGACACGATACGAATGTGAACAGTGTGGCGTTGCACTCTGCCTGGAACCTTGCTTTAAAATTTTCCACACTAAAAAACAATATGATTCTGTGTGAAATTTATATGTAATACTGTATACTATCAGAAACATGTAATGTAGTGCCACAATTTTGGTTAAAAATAAATCACAATTGTATTCCCTTATTCGTATGACTTTTTCTAAATTCTTAAAACATCTAAGTGATTTCTATAACTGTACCTTAAAGCTGTGCATTGTAAAGTAGTTTCTTTCACTCAGAATTAAAGTAGAAATGTGCAGCTTCAAGATGGTACCAAATTTGCCACAATCCAAACAGTAGATTTGATGCAGTAATTTTTTTAATATTGGTAAAATTGCCCGGTTTCTAGGGACGGGTGCATAAAATAGGCCTGGTACAGAGAGTGATAAGAAAGTCAGCTGGATACAGTATACCAGAAGTGCAGCATTTGATTCTATAACTAGTGTCACAGGAATGGTTCAAACCATAGACAGTAAGAAGAGTCAGTCATCTTGTACTTAAGTCGGCATTGTGCCTTTTGTAACTAATTAAGATGCAATTTCTGTGTTTCATCGTTTATAAGAAGGTCAGAGGGATACAGTAAACCTGAAGTGAAGCATCGGAATCTATAACTAGTGTCACATCAATGGTTAAAACATTGACAGTTAGAGGAGCCAGTCTTCTTGTACTTGAGTCGGCATTGTGCCTTTTGTATTTAATTCCGATGCAATTTCTGTGTTTCATCGTCAATAAGAAGGTCAGAGGGATACAGCAAACCTGAAGTGAAGCATCGGAATCTGTAACTAGTGATACAGGAATGGTTCAAACCATAGACAGTAGGAAGAGTCAGTCTTCTTGTACTTAAGTCGGCATTGTGCCTTTTGTATTTAAGTCCGATGCAATTTCTGTGTTTTATCGTCAATAAGAAGGTCAGAGGCATACAGTAAACCTAATGTGAAGCATCGTAATTTATAACTAGTGCCACAGGAATGGTTCAAAACATAGACAGTAAGAAGAGTCAGTTTTCTTGTACTTAAGTCGGCATTGTGCCATCTGTATATAATTCCGAAGCAATTTCTTGTTTCATCGTCAATAAGAAGGTCACAGGGATACAGTAAACCTGAAGTGAAGCATCGGAATCTATAACTAGTGTCACAGGAATGGTTCAAAACATAGACAGTAAGAAGATTCAGTCTTCTTGTACTTAAGTCTGCATTGTGGCTTTTATATTTAGTTAAGATGCAATTTCTGTGTTTCATCGTCAATAAAGAGGTCCGAGAGATACAAAAACCTGAAGTGAAGCATCGCAATCTAAAACTAGAGCCACAGGAATGGTTCAAAACGTAGACTGAAGGAAGAGTCAGTCTTCTTGAACTTAAGTCGGGATGGTGCCTTTTGTATTTAATTCCGATGCAATTTCTGTGTTTCATCGTCAATAAGATGGTCAGAGGGATACAGTAAAACTGAAGTGAAGCATCGTAATCTATAACTAGTGTCACAGGAATGGTTCAAATCATAGACAGTAAGAAGAGTCAGTCTTCTTGTACCTAAGTCGGCATTGTGCCTTTTGTATATAATTCCGATGCAATTTCTGTGTTTCATCGTCAATAAGAAGGTCAGCTGGATACAGTAAACCTGAAGTGAAGCATCGGAATCTATAACTAGTTTCACAGGAATGGTTCAACACATAGGCAGTAAGAAGAACCAGTCTTCTTGTCCTTGAGTCGGCATTGTGCCTTTTGCATTTAATTCCGATGAAATATCTGTGTTTGATCGTCAATAAGAAGGTCAGAGGGATACAGTAAACCTCAAGTGAAGCATCGGAATCCATAACTAGCGTCACAGGAATGGTTCAAAACATAGCAGTAAGAAGAGTCAGTCTTCTTGTACTAAAGTCGGCATTGTGCCTTCTGTATTTAACTCCGATGCAATTTCTGTACTTCATCATCAATAAGAAGGTCAGCTGGATACAGTATACCTGAAATGAAGCATCGAAATCTAAATCTAGTGTCACAGGAATGGTTCAAATCTTAGACACTAGGAAGAGTCAGTCTTCTTGAACTTAAGTCGGCATTGTGCCTTTTGTATTTAATTCCGATGCAATTTCTGTGTTTCATCGTCAATAAGAAGGTAAGAGGGATACAGTAATATTGAAGTGAAGCATCGGAATCTATAATTAGTGTCACAGGAATGGTTCAAAAACATAGACAGTAAGAAGAGTCAGTCTTCTTGTTCCTATGTCGGCATTGTGCCTATTGTATATAATTCCGATGCAATATCTTTGTTTCATCGTCAATAAGAAGGTCAGCTGGATTCAGTAAACCTGAAGTGAAGCATCGGAATCTATAACTAGTGTCACAGGAATGGTTCAAAACATAGGCAGTAAGAAGAGCCAGTCTTCTTGTACTTGAGTCGGCATTGTGCATTTTGTATTTAATTCCGATGATATTTCTGTGTTTCATCGTCAATAAGAAGCTCAGAGGGATACAGTAAACCTGAAGTGAAGCATCGAAATCTATAACTAATGTCACAGGAATGATTCAAATCATAGACAATAAGAAGAGTCAGTCTTCTTGTACTTAAGTCGGCATTGTGCTTTTGTATTTAAGTAAGATGCAATTTCTGTGTTTCATCGTCAAAAAGGAGGTCCGAGGGATACAGTAAACCTGAAGTGAAGCATCGGAATTTAAAACAAGTATCACAGGAATGGTTCTAAACATAGACAGTTGGAAGAGTCAGTCTTCTTGTACTTCAGTCGGCATTGTGCCTTTTGTATTTAATTCCGACGCAATATCTGTGTTTCATCGTCAATAAGAAGGTCAGAGGAATACAGTAAAACTGAAGTGAAGCATCGGAGTCAATTACTAGTGCCACAGGTATGGTTCAAAACATAGACAGTAGGAAGAGTCAGTCTTCTTGTACTAAAGTCGGCATTGTGCCTTTTGTAATTAATTATGATTCAATTTCTGTATTTCATCGACAATAAGAAGGTCCAAGGGATACAGTAAACCTGAAGTGATGCATCGGAATCTATAACTAGTGTCACAGGAATGGTTCAAAACGTAGACAGTAAGAAGAGTCAGTCTTCTTGTACTTAAGTCGGCATTGTGCCACTTGTATTTAATTCCGAAGCAATTTCTGTGTTTCATCGTCAATAAGAAGGTCAGCTGGATACAGTAAACCTGAAGTGAAGCATCGGAATCTATAACTTGTGTCACAGGAATGGTTCAAAACATAGATATTCAGAAAGTCTTTTTTCTTGTACTTAAGTCGGCATTGTTCCTTTTCTATGTAATTCCGATGCAATTTCTGTGTTTCGTCGTCAATAAGAAGGTCCAAGGGATACTGTAAACCTGAAGTGAAGCATCGGAATCTAAAACCGGTCTCACAGGAAAGGTTCAAAGCATAGACAGTAAGAAGAGCCAGACTTCTTGTACCTGAGCCGGCATTGTGCCTTTTGTATTTAATTCCGACGCAATTTCGGTGTTTCATCGTCAATAAGACGGTCAGAGGGATACAGTAAACATGAAGTGAAGCATCGGAATCTATAACTAGTGTCACAGGAATGGTTCAAAACATAGACAGTAGGAAGAATCAGTCTTCTTGTACTTAAGTCGGCATTGTGATTTTTGTATTTAATTCCGATGCAATATCTGTGCTTCATCGTCAATAAGAAGCTCAGCTGGATACAGTAATCCTAAAGTGAAGCATCGGAATCTATAACTAGTGTCACAGGAATGGTTCAAATCATAGATGTTAATGAGAGTCTTTTTTCTTGTACTTATGTCGGCATTGTGCCTTTTCTATTTAACTCCGATGTAATATCTTTGTTTCGTCGTCATTAAGAAGGTCCAAGGGATACAGTAAACCTTATGTGAAGCATAGGAATCTAAAACCGGTCTCACAGTAAAAGTTCAAAACATAGACAGTAAGAAGAGCCAGACTTCTTGTACCTGAGCCGGCATTGTGCCTTTTGTATTTAATTCCGACGCAATTTCGGTGTTTCATCGTCAATAAGACGTCCAGAGGGATACGGTAAACCTGAAGTGAAGCATCGAAATCCATAACTAGTGTCACAGGAATGGTTCAAAACATAGACAGGAAAAAGAGTGAGTTTTCTTGTACTTAAGTCAGCGTTGTGCATTTTCTATTTAATTCCGATGCAATTTCTGTGTTCGTTGTGAATAAGAAGGTCCAAGGTATACAGTAAACCTGAAGCGAAGCATCGGAATCTAAACCCGGTGTCACAGGAAAAACTCAAAACATAGACACTAAGAAGAGCCAGACTTCTTGTACTTGAGTCGGCATTGTGATTTTCGTATTTAATTCCGATGCAATTTTTGTGTTTCATCGTCAATAAGACGGTCACAGGGATACAGTAAACCTGAAGTGGAGCATCGGAATCAATAACTAGTGTCATAGAGATGGATCAAACATAGACAGTAAGAAGAGTCAGTTATCTTATACTTAAGTCGGCCTTGTGTCTTATGTATTTAATTCCGATGCAATTTCTGTGTTTCATCGTCAATAAGAAGGTCAGAGGCATACAGTAAACCTGAAGAGAAGCATCGGAGTCTAAAACCCGTCACACATGAAAAGTTCAAGACTTCTACAGTAAGAAGAGCCAGTCTTCTTGTGCTTGAGTCGGCATTGTGGCTTTTGTATTTAATTCTGATGTAACTTCTGTATATCATCGTCAATAAAAGAGTCAGAGGGATACAGTAAACCTAATGTGAAGCATCGGAATCTATAACTAGTGTCACAGGAATGGTTCAAAGCATAGACAGTAAGAAGAGTCTGTTTTCTTATACTTAAGTCAGCATTGTGCCTTTTGTGTTTAATTCCGATGCATTTTCTGTGTTTCATCGTCAATAAGAAGGTCAGAGGGATACAGTAAATCTGAAGTGAAGCATCGGAATCTATAACTAGTGTCACAGGAAAGGTTCAAAACATTGACAGTAAGAAGAGCCAGTCTTCTTGTACTTGAGTCGGCATTGTGCCTTTTGTATTTAATTCAGATGCAACTTCTGTGTCTCATCGTCAATAAGAAGGTCATAGGGATACAGTAACCCTGAAGTGAAGCATCGGAATCTATAACTAGTGTCACAGGAATGGTTCAAAACATAGACAGTAAGAAGAGTCAGTTTTCTTGTACTTAAGACGGCATTGTGCATTTTGTATTTAATTCCGATGCAATTCCCGTGTTTCATCGTCAATAAGGAGGTCAGAGGGATACAGTAAACCAGAAGTGAAGCATCGGAATCTATAACTAGTGTCTCAGGAATGGTTCAAACATAGACAGTAAGAAGAGTCAGTTTTCTTGCACTTAAGTCATCAATGTGCCTTTTGTATTTAATTCTGATGCATTTTCTGTGTTTCATCGTCAATAAGGTCAGAGGGATACAGTAAACCTGAAGTGATGCATCGGAATCTATAACTAGTGTCACGGGTATGGTTCAAAACATAGACAGTAGGAAGAGTCAGTCTTCTTGTACTTTAGTCGGCATTGTGATTTTTGTATTTAATTCCGATGCAGTATCTGTGCTTCATCGTCAATAACAAGCTCAGCTGGATACAGTAAACCTGAAGTGAAGCATCGGAATCTATTACTAGTGTCACAGGAATGGTTCAAAACATAGACAGGAAAAAGAGAGAGTTTTCTTGTACATAAGTCGGTCTTTTGCATTTTCTATTTAATTCCGATGCAATTTCTGTGTTAATCGTCAACAAGAAGGTCCAAGCAATACAGTATACCTGAAGTGAAGCATCGAAATCTAAAACCGGTGTCACATGACAAGTCCAAAACATAGACAGAAAGTAGAGCCAGTCTTCTTGTACTTGAGTCGGCATTGTGCCTTTTGTATTTAATTCCGATGCAATTGCTGTGTTTCATCGTCAATAAGTAGGTCAGAGGGATACAGTAAACCTGAAGTGAAGCATCGTAATCTATAACTACTGTCACAGGAATGGTTCAAACATAGACAGTAAGAAGAGTCAGTTTTCGTTTACTTAAGTCCGCATTGTGCCTTTTGTATTTAATTCCGATGCAATTTCTGTGTTTCGTCTGCAATAAGAAGTTCCAAGATATACAGTAAACCTTATGTGAAGCATAGGAATATAAAACCGGTCACACAGGAATGTTTCAAAACATAGACAGTAACAAGAGCCAGACTTCTTGTACCTGAGCCGCCATTGTGCCTTTTGTATTTAATTCCGATGCATTTTCTGTGTTTCATCGTCAATAAGAAGGTCAGAGGGATACAGTAAATCTGAAGTGAAGCATCGGAAACTATAACTAGTGTCACAGGAAAGGTTCAAAACATAGACAGTAAGAAGAGCCAGTCTTCTTGTACTTGAGTCGGCATTGTGCCTTTTGTTTTTAATTCAGATGCAACTTCTGTGTCTCATCGTCAATAAGAAGGTCAGCTGGATACAGTAAACCTGAAGTGATGCATCGAAATCTATAACTAGTGTCACAGGAATGGTTCACAACATAGATATTAAGAAGAGTCTTTTTTCTTGTACTTAAGTCGGCATTGTTCCTTTTCTATATAATTCCGATGCAATTTCTGTGTTTCGTGGCAATAAGAAGGTCCAAGGGATACAGTAAACCTGAAGTGAAGCATCGGAATCTATAACTAGTGTCTCAGGAATGGTTCAAACATAGACAGTAAGAAGAGTCAGTCTTCTTGTACTTAAGACGGCATTGTGATTTTTGTATTTAATTCCGATGCAATATCTGTGCTTCATCGTCAATAGGAAGCTCAGCTGGATACAGTAAACCTGAAGTGAAGAATCGGAGTCTATAACTAGTGTCACAGGAATGGTTCAAAACATAGACAGCAAAAAGAGAGAGTTTTCTTGTACTTAAGTCGGCGTTTTGCATTTTCTATTTAATTCCGATGCAATTTCTCTGTTCATCGTCAATAAGAAAGTCCACGCAATACAGTATACCCCAAGTGAAGCATCGGAATCTAAAACCGGTGTCACAGGAAAAGTTCAAATCATAGACAGAAAAAAGAGCCAGATTTCGTGTACTTGAGTCGGCATTGTGATTTTCGTAATTAAATCCGATGCAATTTCTGTGTTTCATCGTCAATAAGACGGTCACAGTGATAGAGTAAAACTGAAGTGAAGCATCAGAATCTATAACTAGTGACATAGGAATGGTTCAAAACATAGACAGTAAGAAGAGCCAGTCTTCTTGTACTTGAGTCGGCATTGTGCCTTTTGTATTAAATTCCGATCAATTTTCTGCGTTTGATCGTCAATAAGAAGGTCAGAGGGATACAGTAAACCTGAAGTGAAGCATCGGAATCTATAACTAGTGTCACAGGAATGGCTCAAAACATTGACAGTAAGAGGAGGCAGTCTTCTTGTACTCGAGTCGGCATTGTGCCTTTTGTATTTAATTCCGATGCAATTTCTGTGTTTCATCGTCAATAAGAAGGTCAGAGGGATACAGCAAACCTGAAGTGAAGCATCGGAATCTATAACTAGTGTCACAGGAATGGTTCAAATCATAGACAGTAGGAAGAGTCAGTCTTCTTGTACTTAAGTCGGCATTGTGCCTTTTGTATTTAAGTCCGATGCAATTTCTGTGTTTTATCGTCAATAAGTAGGTCAGAGGGATACAGTAAACCTAATGTGAAGCATCGTAATCTATAACTAGTGCCACAGGAATGGTTCAAATCATAGACAGTTAGAAGAGTCAGTTTTTTTGTACTTAAGTCGGCATTGTGCCATCTGTATATAATTCCGAAGCAATTTCTTGTTTCATCGTCAAAAAGAAAGTCACAGGGATACAGTAAACCTGAGGTGAAGCATCGGAATCTATAACTAGTGCCACAGGAATGGTTCAAAACATAGACAGTAAGAAGAGTCAGTTTTCTTGTACTTAAGTCGGCATTGTGCCATCTGTTTATAATTCCGAAGCAATTTCTTGTTTAATCGTCAATAAGAAGGTCACAGGGATACAGTAAACCTGAAGTGAAGCATCGGAATCTATAACTAGTGTCACAGGAATGGTTCAAACATAGGCAGTAACAAGAACCAGTCTTCTTTTACTTGAGTCGGCATTGTGCCTTTTGTATTTTATTCTGATGAAAGTTCGGTGTGTGATCGTCACTAAGAAGGTCAGGGGGATACAGTAAACCTAAAGTGAAGCATCGGAATCTATAACTAGTGTCACAGGAATGGTTCAAAACATAGACAGTAAGAAGAGTCAGTCTTCTTGTACTTAAGACGGCATTGTGATTTTTGTATTTAATTCCGATGCAATATCTGTGCTTCATCGTCAATAGGAAGCTCAGCTGGATACAGTAAACCTGAAGTGAAGAATCGGAGTCTATAACTAGTGTCACAGGAATGGTTCAAAACATAGACAGCAAAAAGAGAGAGTTTTCTTGTACTTAAGTCGGCGTTTTGCATTTTCTATTTAATTCCGATGCAATTTCTCTGTTCATCGTCAATAAGAAAGTCCACGCAATACAGTATACCCCAAGTGAAGCATCGGAATCTAAAACCGGTGTCACAGGAAAAGTTCAAATCATAGACAGAAAAAAGAGCCAGATTTCGTGTACTTGAGTCGGCATTGTGATTTTCGTAATTAAATCCGATGCAATTTCTGTGTTTCATCGTCAATAAGACGGTCACAGTGATAGAGTAAAACTGAAGTGAAGCATCAGAATCTATAACTAGTGACATAGGAATGGTTCAAAACATAGACAGTAAGAAGAGTCAGTCTTCTTGTACCTAAGTCGGCATTGTGCCTTTTGTATATAATTCCGATGCAATTTCTGAGTTTCATCGTCAATAAGAAGGTCAGCTGGATACAGTAAACCTGAAGTGAAGCATCGGAATCTATAACTAGTGTCACAGGAATGGTTCAAACATAGGCAGTAAGAAGAGCCAGTCTTCATGTACTTGAGTCGGCATTGTGACTTTTGCATTTAATTCCGATGAAATTTCTGTGTTTGATCGTCAATAAGAAGGTCAGAGGGATACAGAAAACCTCAAGTGAAGCATCGGAATCTATAACTAGTGCCACAGGAATGATTCAAATCATAGACAATAAGAAGAGTCAGTCTTCTTGTACATAAGTCGGCATTGTGCTTCTGTATTTAGTTAAGACGCAATTTCTGTGTTTCATCGTCAATAAGGAGGTCAGAGGCATACAGTAAACCTGTAATGAAGCATCGGAATCTAAAACTCGTGCCACAGGAATGGTTCAAAACATAGACAGTAGGAAGAGTCAGTCTTCTTGTACATCTGTCTGCATTGTGCCTTTTGCATTTAATTCCGATGCAATTTCTGTGTTTCATCGTCAATAAGAAGGTCAGAGGGATACAGTTAAACTGAAGTAAAGCATCGGAATCTATTACTAGTGTCACAGGAATGGTTCAAAACATAAACCGTAAGAAGAGTCAGTCTTCTTGTACTAAAGTCGGCATTGTGCCTTTTGTAATTAACTCCGATGCAATTTCTGTGCTTCATCATCAATAAGAAGGCCAGCTGGATACAGTATACCTGAAGTGCAGCATCTGATTCTATAACTAGTGTCACAGGAATGGTTCAAACCATAGACAGTAAGAGGAGGCAGTCTTCTTGTACTCGAGTCGGCATTGTGCCTTTTGTATTTAATTCCCACGCAATTTCTGTGTTTCATCGTCAATAAGAAGGTCAGAGGGATACAGCAAACCTGAAGTGAAGCATCGGAATCTATAACTAGTGTCACAGGAATGGTTCAAATCATAGACAGTAGGAAGAGTCAGTCTTCTTGTACATATGTCGGCATTGTGCCTTTTGTATTTAAGTCCGATGCAATTTCTGTGTTTTATCGTCAATAAGAAGGTCAGAGGGATACAGTAAACCTAATGTGAAGCATCGTAATCTATAACTAGTGCCACAGGAATGGTTCAAAACATAGACAGTAAGAAGTGCCTGTTTTCTTGTACTTCAGTCTGCATTGTGCCTTTTGTATTTAATACCGATGCTATTTCTGTGTTTCATCGTCAACAAGATGGTCAGAGGGATACAGTAAAACTGAAGTGAAGCATCGGAATCTATAACTAGTGTCACAGGAATGGTTCAAATGATAGGCAGTATGAAGAGTCAGTCTTCTTGTACCTAAGTCGCCATTGTGCCTTTTGTATTTAATTCCGATGCAATTTCTGTGTTTCATCGTCAATAAGAAAGTCAGCTGGATACAGTAAACCTGAAGTGAAGCATCGGAATCTATAACTTGTGTCACAGGAATGGTTGAAAACATAGGCAGTAAGAAGTGCCAGTCTTCTTGTACTTGAGTCGGCATTGTGCTTTTTGCATTTAATTCCGATGAAATTTCAGTGTTTGATCGTCAATAAGAAGGTCAGAGGGATACAGAAAACCTCAAGTGAAGCATCGGAATCTATAACTAGTGCCACAGGAATGATTCAAATGAAGGACAATAAGAAGAGTCAGTCTTCTTGTACTTAAGTCGGCATTGTGCTTCTGTATTTAGATAAGATGCAATTTCTGTGTTTCATCGTCAATAAGGAGGTCAGAGGCATACAGTAAACCTGTAGTGAAGCATCGGAATCTAAAACTAGTGCCACAGGAATGGTTCAAAACGTAGACAGTAGGAAGAGGCAGTCTTCTTGTACTTCAGTCTGCATTGTGCCTTTTGCATTTAATTCCGATGCTATTTCTGTATTTCATCGTCAATAAGAAGGTCAGAGGGATACAGTTAAACTGAAGTGAAGCATCGGAATCTATAACTAGTGTCACAGGAATGGTTCAAAACATAGACAGGAAAAAGAGAGAGTTTTCTTGTACTTAAGTCGGTCTTTTGCATTTTCTATTTAATTCCGATGCAATTTCTGTACTTCATCATCAATAAGAAGGTCAGCTGGATACAGTATACCTGAAGTGCAGCATCTGAATCTATAACTAGTGTCACAGGAATGGTTCAAACCATAGACAGTAAGAAGAGTCAGTCTCCTTGTAATTAAGTCTGCATTGTGCCTTTTGTATTTAGTTAAGATGCAATTTCTGTGTTTCATCGTCAATAACGAGGTCAGAGAGATACAGTAAATCTGAAGTGAAGCATCGGCATCTAAAACTAGTGTCACAGGAATGGTTCAAAACTTAGACAGTAAGAAGAGTCAGTTTTTTTGTACTTAAGTCGGCATTGTGCCATCTGTATATAATTCCGAAGCAATTTCTTGTTTCATCGTCAATAAGAAGGTCACAGGGATACAGTAAACCTGAGATGAAGCATCGGAATCTATAACTAGTGCCACAGGAATGGTTCAAAACATAGACAGTAAGAAGAGTCAGTTTTCTTGTACTTAAGTCGGCATTGTGCCATCTGTTTATAATTCCGAAGCAATTTCTTGTTTCATCGTCAATAAGAAGGTCACAGGGATACAGTAAACCTGAAGTGAAGCATCGGAATCTATAACTAGTGTCACAGGAATGGTTCAAAACATAGGCAGTAAGAAGAACCAGTCTTCTTGTACTTGAGTCGGCATTGTGCCTTTTGTATTTTATTCCGATGAAAGTTCGGTGTGTTATCGTCACTAAGAAGGTCAGGGGGATACAGTAAACCTGAAGTGAAGCATCGGAATCTATAACTAGTGTCACAGGAATGGTTCAAAACATAGACAGTAAGAAGAGTCAGTCTTCTTGTACTTAAGTCTGCATTGTGGCTTTTGTATTTAGTTAAGATGCAATTTCTGTGTTCCATCGTCAATAAGGAGGTCAGAGAGATACAAAAACCTGAAGTGAAGCATCGCAATCTAAAACTAGAGTCACAGGAATTGTTCAAAACGTAGACAGTAGGAAGAGTCAGTCTTCTTGAACTTAAGTCGGCGTTGTGCCTTTTGTATTTAATTCCGATGCAATTTCTGTGTTTCGTCGTCAATAGGAATGTCCACGGGATACAGTAAACCTGATGTGCAACATCGGAAACTACAACCGGGCTCACAGGAAAGGTTCAAAACATAGACAGCAAGGAGAGCCAGTCTTCTTGAACTTAAGTCGGTATTGTGCCTTTTGTATTTAATTCCGATGCAATTTCTGTGTTTCATCGTTAATAAGATGGTCAGAGGGATACAGTAAAACTGAAGTGAAGCATCGGAATCTATAACTAGTGTCACTGGAATGGTTCAAATCATAGACAGTAAGAAGAGTCAGTCTTCTTGTACCTAAGTCGGCATTGTGCCTTTTGTATATAATTCCGATGCAATTTCTGTGTTTCATCGTCAATAAGAAGGTCAGCTGGATACAGTAAACCTGAAGTGAAGCATCGGAATCTATAACTAGTGTCACAGGAATGGTTCAAAACATAGGCAGTAAGAAGAGCCAGTCTTCTTGTACTTGAGTCGGCATTGTGCCTTTTGCATTTAATTCCGTTGAAATTTCTGTGTTTGATCGTCAATAAGAAGGTCAGAGGGATACAGAAAACCTCAAGTGAATCATCGGAATCTATAACTAGTGCCACAGGAATGTTTCGAATCATAGACAAGAAGAAGAGTCAGTCTTCTTGTACTTAAGTCGGCATTGTGCTTCTGTATTTAGTTAAGATGCAATTTCTGTGTTTCATCGTCAATAAGGAGGTCAGAGGCATACAGTAAACCTGTAGTGAAGCATCGGAATCTAAAACTCGAGCCACAGGAATGGTTCAAAACATAGACAGTAGGAAGAGTCAGTCTTCTTGTACATCAGTCTGCATTGTGCCTTTTGTATTTAATTCCAATGCAATTTCTGTGTTTCATCGTCAATAAGAAGGTAAGAGGGATACAGTAAAACTGAAGTGAAGCATTGGAATCTGTAATAAGTGTCACAGGAATGGTTCAAAGACATAGACAGTAAGAGGAGTCAGTCTTCTTGTCCCTAAGTCGGCATTGTGCCTTTTGTATATAATTCCGATGCAATATCTGTGTCTCTTCGTCAATAAGAAGGTCAGCTGGATTCAGTAAACCTGAAGTGAAGCATCGGAATCTATAACTAGTGTCACAGGAATGGTTCAAAACATAGGCAGTAAGAAGAGCAAGTCTTCTTGTACTTGAGTCTGCTTTGTGCCTTTTGTATTTAATTCCGATGATATATCTGTGTTTCATCGTCAATAAGAAGGTCAGAGGGATACAGTAATCCTGAAGTGATGCATCGGAACCTACAACTAGTGTCACAGGAATGGTTCAAATCGTAGACAGTAAGAAGAGTCAGTCTTCTTGTACTTAAGTCGGCATTGTGCGTTTTGTATATAATTCCGATGCAATTTCTGTGTTTCATCGTCTATAAGACGGTCTGAGGGATACAGTAAACCTGAAGTGAAGCATCGGAATCTATAACTAGTGTCACAGGAATGGTTCAAAGCATAGACAGTAAGAAGAGTCAGTTATGTTGTACTTAAATCGGCATTGTGCTTTTGTATTTAATTCCGTTGCAATTTCTGTGTTTCATCGACAATAAGAAGGTCAGAGGGATACAGTAAACCTGAAGTGAAGCATCGGAATCTATAACTAGTGTTCAGGAATGGTTCAAATCATAGACAGTAAGAAGAGTCAATTTTTATGTACTTAAGTCGGCATTGTGAATATTCTATTTAATTCCGATGCAATTTCTGTGTTTCATCGTCAATAAGGAAGCCAGAGGGATACAGCAAACCTGAAGTGAAGCACAGGAATCTATAGCTAGTGTCACAGGAAAGGTTCAAACATAGACAGTAAGAAGTGTCAGCTTCCTTGAACTTAAGTCGGCATTGTGCCTTTTGTATTTAATTCCGATGCAATTTCTGTGTTTCGTCGTCAATAGGAATGTCCACGGGATACAGTAAACCTGATGTGCAACATCGGAAACTACAACCGGGCTCACAGGAAAGGTTCAAAACATAGACAGCAAAGAGAGCCAGTCTTCTTGTACTTGACTCGCCATTGTGCATTTTGTATTTAATTCCGATGCAATTTCTGTGTTTCATCGCCAATAAGAAGGTCAGACGGATACAGTAAACCGGAAGCGAAGCATCGGAATCTGTAACTTGTGTCACAGGAATGGTTCAAAACATAGACAGTAAGTAGAGTCAGTTTTCTTGTACTTAAGTCGGCATTGTGCATTTTGTATTTAATTCCGATGCAATTTCTGTGTTTCATCGTCAATAAGAAGATCCACGGGATACAGTAAACCTGAAGTGAAGCATTGGAATCTATAACAAGTGTCACAAGAATGGTTCAAAGCATAGGCAGTAAGAAGAGCCAGTCTTCTTGTACTTGAGTCGGCATTGTGCCTTTTGCATTTAATTCCGATGAAATTTCTGTGTTTGACGTCAATAAGAAGGTCAGAGGGATACAGAAAACCTCAAGTGAAGCATCGGAATCTATAACTAGTGCCACAGGAATGATTCAAATCATAGACAATAAGAAGAGTCAGTCTTCTTGTACTTAAGTCGGCATTGTGCTTCTGTATTTAGTTAAGATGCAATTTTTGTGTTTCATCGTCAATAAGGAGGTCAGAGGCATACAGTACACCTGTAGTGAAGTATCGGAATCTAAAACTAGTGCCACAGGAATGGTTCAAAGCATAGGCAGTAGGAAGAGTCAGTCTTCTTGTACTTCAGTCTGCATTGTGCCTTTTGTATTTAATTCCGATGCAATTTCTGTGTTTCATCGTCAATAAGAAGGTCAGAGGGATACAGTTAAACTGAAGTGAAGCATCGGAATCTATAACTAGTGTCACAAAAATGGTTCAAACCATAGACAGTAAGAAGAGTCAGTCTCCTTGTACTTAAGTCTGCATTGTGCCTTTTGTATTTAGTTAAGATGCAATTTCTGTGTTTCATCGTCACTAAGAAGGTCAGAGAGATACAGTAAACCTGAAGTGAAGCATCGGAATCTAAAACTAGTGTCACAGGAATGGTTCTAATCATACACAGTAAGAAGAGTCAATTTTTTTGTACTTAAGTCGGCATTGTGAATATTTTATTTAATTCCGATGCAATTTCTGTGCTTCATCATCAATAAGAAGGTCAGCTGGATACAGTATACCTGAAGTGCAGCCTCTGAATCTATAACTAGTGTCACAGGAATGGTTGAAACCATAGACAGTAAGAAGAGTCAGTCTTCTTGAACTTAAGTCGGCATTGTGCCTTTTGTATTTAATTATGATGCAATTTCTGTAATTCATCGACAATAAGAAGGTCCAAGGGATACAGTAAACCTGAAGTGATGCATCGGAATCTACAACTAGTGTCACAGGAATGGTTCAAAACGTAGACAGTAAGAAGAGTCAGTCTTCTTGTACTTAAGTCGGCATTGTGCACTTTGTATTTAAGTCCGATGCAATTTCTGTGTTTTATCGTCAATAAGAAGGTCCGAGGAATACAGTAAACCTAATGTGAAGCATCGTAATCTATAACTAGTGCCGCAGGAATGGTTCAAAACATAGACAGTAAGAAGAGTCAGTTTTCTTGTACTTTAGTCGGCATTGTGCCATCTGTATATAATTCCGAAGCAATTTCTTGTTTCATCGTCAATAAGAAGGTCACAGGGATACAGTAAACCTGAGGTGAAGCATCGGAATCTATAACTAGTGCCACAGGAATGGTTCAAAACATAGGCAGTAAGAAGAGTCAGTTTTCTTGTACTTAAGTCGGCATTGTGCCATCTGTTTATAATTCCGAAGCAATTTCTTGTTTCATCGTCAATAAGAAGGTCACAGGGATACGGTAAACCTGAAGTGAAGCATCGGAATCTATAACTAGTGTCACAGGAATGGTTCAAAACATAGGCAGTAAGAAGAGCGAGTCTTCTTGTACTTGAGTCAGCATTGTGCCTTTTGTATTTTATTCCGATGGAAGTTCGGTCTGTGATCGTCACTAAGAAGGTCAGAGGGATACAGTAAACCTAAAGTGAAGCATCGGAATCTAGAACTAGTGTCACAGGAATGGTTCAAAACATAGACAGTAAGAAGAGTCAGTCTTCTTGTACTGAAGTCTGCATTGTGGCTTTTGTATTTAGTTAAGATGCAATTTCTGTGATCCATCGTCAATAAGGGGGTCAGAGAGATACAAAAACCTGAAGTGAAGCATCGCAATCTAAAACTAGAGTCACAGGAATGGTTCAAAACGTAGACAGTAGGAAGAGTAAGTCTTCTTGAACTTAAGTCGGGTTTGTGCCTTTTGTATTTAATTCCGATGCAATTTCTGTGTTTCATCGTCAATAAGATGGTCAGAGGGATACAGTAAAACTGAAGTGAAGCATCGGAATCTATAACTAGTGTCACAGGAATGGTTCAAATCATAGACAGTACTTGAGTCAGCATTGTGCCTTTTGTATTTTATTCCGATGAAAGTTCGGTCTGTGATCGTCACTAAGAAGGTCAGAGGGATACAGTCTTCTTGTACCTAAGTCGGCATTGTGCCTTTTGTATATAATTCCGATGCAATTTCTGTGTTTCATCGTCAATAAGAAGGTCAGCTGGATACAGTAAACCTGAAGTGAAGCATCGGAATCTATAACTAGTGTCACAGGAATGGTTCAAAGCATAGGCAGTAAGAAGAGCCAGTCTTCTTGTACTTGAGTCGGCATTGTGCTTTTGCATTTAATTCCGATAAAATTTCTGTGTTTGATCGTCAATAAGAAGGTCAGAGGGATACAGAAAACCTCAAGTGAAGCATCGGAATCTATAACTAGTGCCACAGGAATGATTCAAATCATAGACAATAAGAAGAGTCAGTCTTCTTGTACTTAAGTCGGCATTGTGCTTCTGTATTTAGTTAAGATGCAATTTTTGTGTTTCATCGTCAATAAGGAGGTCAGAGGCATACAGTAAACCTGTAGTAAAGTATCGGAATCTAAAACTAGTGCCACAGGAATGGTTGAAAACATAGGCAGCAGGAAGAGTCAGTCTTCTTGTACTTCAGTCTGCATTGTGCCTTTTGTATTTAATTCCGATGCAATTTCTGTGTTTCATCGTCAATAAGGAGGTCAGAGAGATACAGTAAACCTGAAGTGAAGCATCGGCATCTAAAACTAGTGTCACTGGAATGGTTCAAAACTTAGACAGTAAGAAGAGTCAGTTTTCTTGTACTTAAGTCGGCATTGTGCCATCTGTATATCATTCCGAAGCAGTTTCTTGTTTCATCGTCAATAAGAAGGTCACAGGGATACAGTAAACCTGAGGTGAAGCATCGGAATCTATAACTAGTGCCACAGGAATGGTTCAAAACATGGTCAGTAAGAAGAGTCAGTTTTCTTGTACTTAAGTCGGCATTGTGCCATCTGTTTATAATTCCGAAGCAATTTCTTGTTTCATCGTCAATAAGAAGGTCACAGGGATACAGTAAACCTGAAGTGAAGCATCGGAATCTATAACTAGTGTCACAGGAATGGTTCAAAACATAGGCAGTAAGAAGAACCAGTCTTCTTGTACTTGAGTCGGCATTGTGCCTTTTGTATTTTATTCCAATGAAAGTTCGGTGTGTGATCGTCACTAAGAAGGTCAGGGGGATACAGTAAACCTGAAGTGAAGCATCGGAATCTATATCTAGTGTCACAGGAATGGTTCAAAACATAGACAGTAAGAAGAGTCAGTCTTCTTGTACTTAAGTCTGCATTGTGGCTTTTGTATTTAATTAAGATGCAATTTCTGTGTTCCATCGTCAATAAGGAGGTCAGAGAGATACAAAAACCCGAAGTGAAGCATCGCAATCTAAAACTAGAGTCACAGGAATTGTTCAAAACGTAGACAGTAGGAACAGTAAGTCTTCTTGAACTTAAGTCGGGATTGTGCCATTTGTATTTAATTCCGATGCAATTTCTGTGTTTCATCGTCAATAAGATGGTCAGAGGGATACAGTAAAACTGAAGTGAAGCATCGGAATCTTTAACTAGTGTCACAGGAATGGTTCAAATCATAGGCAATAAAAAGAGGCAGTCTTCTTGTACCTAAGTCGGCATTGTGCCTTTTGTATATAATTCCGATGCAATTTCTGTGTTTCATCGTCAATAAGAAAGTCAGCTGGATACAGTAAACCTGAAGTGTAGCGTCGGAATCTATAACTAGTGTCACAGGAATGGTTGAAAACATAGGCAGTAAGAAGTGCCAGTCATCTTGTACTTGAGTCAGCATTGTGCTTTTTGCATTTAATTCCGATGAAATTTCTGTGTTTGATCGTCAATAAGAAGGTCAGAGGGATACAGAAAACCTCAAGTGAAGCATCGGTATATATAACTAGTGCCACAGGAATGATTCAAATGAAGGACAATAAGAAGAGTCAGTCTTCTTGTACTTAAGTCGGCATTGTGCTTCCGTATTTAGATAAGATGCAATTTCTGTGTTTCATCGTCAATAAGGAGGTCAGAGGCATACAGTAAACCTGTAGTGAAGGATCGGAATCTAAAACTAGTGCCACAGGAATGGTTCAAAACGTAGACAGTAGGAAGAAGCAGTCTTCTTGTACTTCAGTCTGCATTGTGCCTTTTGCATTTAATTCCGATGCTATTTCTGTATTTCATCGTCAATAAGAAGGTCAGAGGGATACAGTTAAACTGAAGTGAAGCATCGGAATCTATAACTAGTGTCACAGGAATGGTTCAAAACATAGACAGGAAAAAGAGAGAGTTTTCTTGTACTTAAGTCGGTCTTTTGCATTTTCTATTTAATTCCGATGCAATTTCTGTACTTCATCATCAATAAGAAGGTCAGCTGGATACAGTATACCTGAGGTGCAGCATCTGAATCTATAACTAGTGTCACTGGAATGGTTCAAACCATAGACAGTAAGAAGAGTCAGTCTCCTTGTACTTAAGTCTGCATTGTGCCTTTTGTATTTAGTTAAGATGCAATTTCTGTGTTTCATCGTCAATAACGAGGTCAGAGAGATACAGTAAATCTGAAGTGAAGCATCGGCATCTAAAACTAGTGTCACAGGAATGGTTCAAAAGTTAGACAGTAAGAAGAGTCAGTTTTTTTGTACTTAAGTCGGCATTGTGCCATCTGTATATAATTCCGAAGCAATTTCTTGTTTCATCGTCAATAAGAAGGTCACAGGGATACAGTAAACCTGAGGTGAAGCATCGGAATCTATAACTAGTGCCACAGGAATGGTTCAAAACATAGACAGTAAGAAGAGTCAGTTTTCTTGTACTTAAGTCGGCATTGTGCCATCTGTTTATAATTCCGAAGCAATTTCTTGTTTCATCGTCAATAAGAAGGTCACAGGGATACAGTAAACCTGAAGTGAAGCATCGGAATCTATAACTAGTGTCACAGGAATGGTTCAAAACATAGGCAGTAAGAAGAACCAGTCTTCTTGTACGTGAGTCGGCATTGTGGCTTTTGTATTTTATTCCGATGAATGTTCGGTGTGTGATCGTCACTAAGAAGGTCAGGGGGATACAGTAAACCTAAAGTGAAGCATCGGAATCTATAACTAGTGTCACAGGAATGGTTCAAAACATAGACAGTAAGAAGAGTCAGTCTTCTTGTACTTAAGTCTGCATTGTGGCTTTTGTATTTAGTTAAGATGCAATTTCTGTGTTCCATCGTCAATAAGGAGGTCAGAGAGATACAAAAACCTGAAGTGAAGCATCGCAATCTAAAACTAGAGTCACAGGAATTGTTCAAAACGTAGACAGTAGGAAGAGTCAGTCTTCTTGAACTTAAGTCGGCGTTGTGCCTTTTGTATTTAATTCCGATGCAATATCTGTGTTTCGTCGTCAATAGGAATGTCCACGGGATACAGTAAACCTGATGTGCAACATCGGAAACTACAACCGGGCTCACAGGAAAGGTTCAAAACATAGACAGCAAGGAGAGCCAGTCTTCTTGAACTTAAGTCGGGATTGTGCCTTTTGTATTTAATTCCGATGCAATTTCTGTGTTTCATCGTTAATAAGATGGTCAGAGGGATACAGTAAAACTGAAGTGAAGCATCGGAATCTATAACTAGTGTCACAGGAATGGTTCAAATCATAGACAGTAAGAAGAGTCAGTCTTCTTGTACCTAAGTCGGCATTGTGCCTTTTGTATATAATTCCGATGCAATTTCTGTGTTTCATCGTCAATAAGAAGGTCAGCTGGATACAGTAAACCTGAAGTGAAGCATCGGAATCTATAACTAGTGTCACAGGAATGGTTCAAAACATAGGCAGTAAGATGAGCCAGTCTTCTTGTACTTGAGTCGGCATTGTGCCTTTTGCATTTAATTCCGATGAAATTTCTGTGTTTGATCGTCAATAAGAAGGTCAGAGGGATACAGAAAACCTCAAGTGAATCATCGGAATCTATAACTAGTGCCACAGGAATGATTCGAATCATAGACAAGAAGAAGAGTCAGTCTTCTTGTACTTAAGTCGGCATTGTGCTTCTGTATTTAGTTAAGATGCAATTTCTGTGTTTCATCGTCAATAAGGAGGTCAGAGGCATACAGTAAACCTGTAGTGAAGCATCGGAATCTAAAACTCGTGCCACAGGAATGGTTCAAAACATAGACAGTAGGAAGAGTCAGTCTTCTTGTACATCAGTCTGCATTGTGCCTTTTGTATTTAATTCCAATGCAATTTCTGTGTTTCATCGTCAATAAGAAGGTAAGAGGGATACAGTAAAACTGAAGTGAAGCATTGGAATCTGTAATAAGTGTCACAGGAATGGTTCAAAGACATAGACAGTAAGAGGAGTCAGTCTTCTTGTCCCTAAATCGGCATTGTGCCTTTTGTATATAATTCCGATGCAATATCTGTGTCTCTTCGTCAATAAGAAGGTCAGCTGGATTCAGTAAACCTGAAGTGAAGCATCGGAATCTATAACTAGTGTCACAGGAATGGTTCAAATCATAGGCAGTAAGAAGAGCAAGTCTTCTGGTACTTGAGTCTGCTTTGTGCCTTTTGTATTTAATTCCGATGATATATCTGTGTTTCATCGTCAATAAGAAGGTCAGAGGGATACAGTAATCCTGAAGTGATGCATCGGAACCTACAACTAGTGTCACAGGAATGGTTCAAATCGTAGACAGTAAGAAGAGTCAGTCTTCTTGTACTTAAGTCGGCATTGTGCGTTTTGTATATAATTCCGATGCAATTTCTGTGTTTCATCGTCTATAAGACGGTCTGAGGGATACAGTAAACCTGAAGTGAAGCATCGGAATCTATAACTAGTGTCACAGGAATGGTTCAAAGCATAGACAGTAAGAAGAGTCAGTTATGTTGTACTTAAATCGGCATTGTGCTTTTGTATTTAATTCCGTTGCAATTTCTGTGTTTCATCGACAATAAGAAGGTCAGAGGGATACAGTAAACCTGAAGTGAAGCATCGGAATCTATAACTAGTGTTCAGGAATGGTTCAAATCATAGACAGTAAGAAGAGTCAATTTTTATGTACTTAAGTCGGCATTGTGAATATTCTATTTAATTCCGATGCAATTTCTGTGTTTCATCGTCAATAAGGAAGCCAGAGGGATACAGCAAACCTGAAGTGAAGCACAGGTATCTATAGCTAGTGTCACAGGAAAGGTTCAAACATAGACAGTAAGAAGTGTCAGTTTCCTTGAACTTAAGTCGGCATTGTGCCTTTTGTATTTAATTCCGATGCAATTTCTGTGTTTCGTCGTCAATAGGAATGTCCACGGGATACAGTAAACCTGATGTGCAACATCGGAAACTACAACCGGGCTCACAGGAAAGGTTCAAAACATAGACAGCAAAGAGAGCCAGTCTTCTTGTACTTGAGTCGCTATTGTGCATTTTGTATTTAATTCCGATGCAATTTCTGTGTTTCATCGCCAATAAGAAGGTCAGACGGATACAGTAAACCGGAAGCGAAGCATCGGAATCTGTAACTTGTGTCACAGGAATGGTTCAAAACATAGACAGTAAGAAGAGTCAGGTTTCTTGTACTTAAGTCGGCATTGTGCATTTTGTATTTAATTCCGATGCAATTTCTGTGTTTCATCGTCAATAAGAAGATCCACGGGATACAGTAAACCTGAAGTGAAGCATCGGAATCTATAACTAGTGCCACAGGAATGATTCAAATCATAGACAATAAGAAGAGTCAGTCTTCTTGTACTTAAGTCGGCATTGTGCTTCTGTATTTAGTTAAGATGCAATTTTTGTGTTTCATCGTTAATAAGGAGGTCAGAGGCATACAGTACACCTGTAGTGAAGTATCGGAATCTAAAACTAGTGCCACAGGAATGGTTCAAAGCATAGGCAGTAGGAAGAGTCAGTCTTCTTGTACTTCAGTCTGCATTGTGCCTTTTGTATTTAATTCCGATGCAATTTCTGTGTTTCATCGTCAATAAGAAGGTCAGAGGGATACAGTTAAACTGAAGTGAAGCATCGGAATCTATAACTAGTGTCACAAAAATGGTTCAAACCATAGACAGTAAGAAGAGTCAGTCTCCTTGTACTTAAGTCTGCATTGTGCCTTTTGTATTTAGTTAAGATGCAATTTCTGTGTTTCATCGTCAATAAGGAGGTCAGAGAGATACAGTAAACCTGAAGTGAAGCATCGGAATCTAAAACTAGTGTCACAGGAATGGTTCTAATCATACACAGTAAGAAGAGTCAATTTTTTTGTACTTAAGTCGGCATTGTGAATATTTTATTTAATTCCGATGCAATTTCTGTGTTTCATCGTCAATAAGGAAGCCAGAGGGATACAGTAAACCTGAAGTGAAGCATCGGAATCTATAACTAGTGTCACAGGAATGGTTCAAAACATAGACAGTATGAAGAGTCAGTTTTCTTGTACTTAATTCGGCATTGTGCCTTTTGTATTTAATTCCGATGCAATTTCTGTGTTTCATCGTCAAAAAGGAGGTCTGAGGGATACATTAAATCTGAAGTGAAGCATCGGAATCTAAAATAAGTGTCACAGGAATGGTTCTAAACATAGAAAGTAGGAAGAGGCAGTCTTCTTGTACTTCAGTCGGCATTGTGCTTTTTGTATTTAATTCCGATGCAATTTCTGCGTTTCATCGTCAATAAGAAGGTCAGAGGGATACAGTAAAACCGAAGTGAAGCATCGGAATCAATTACTAGTGTCACAGGAATGGTTCAAAACATAGACATTAGGAAGAGTTAGTCTTCTTGTACTAAAGTCGGCATTGTGCCTTTTGTATTTAATTCCGATGCAATTTCTGTGCTTCATCATCAATAAGAAGGTCAGCTGGATACAGTATACCTGAAGTGCAGCCTCTGAATCTATAACTAGTGTCACAGGAATGGTTGAAACCATAGACAGTAAGAAGAGTCAGTCTTCTTGAACTTAAGTCGGCATTGTGCCTTTTGTATTTAATTATGATGCAATTTCTGTAATTCATCGACAATAAGAAGGTCCAAGGGATACAGTAAACCTGAAGTGATGCATCGGAATCTACAACTAGTGTCACAGGAATGGTTCAAAACGTAGACAGTAAGAAGAGTCAGTCTTCTTGTACTTAAGTCGGCATTGTGCACTTTGTATTTAAGTCCGATGCAATTTCTGTGTTTTATCGTCAATACGAAGGTCCGAGGAATACAGTAAACCTAATGTGAAGCATCGTAATCTATAACTAGTGCCGCAGGAATGGTTCAAAACATAGACAGTAAGAAGAGTCAGTTTTCTTGTATTTTAGTCGGCATTGTGCCATCTGTATATAATTCCGAAGCAATTTCTTGTTTCATCGTCAATAAGAAGGTCACAGGGATACAGTAAACCTGAGGTGAAGCATCGGAATCTATAACTAGTGCCACAGGAATGGTTCAAAACATAGGCAGTAAGAAGAGTCAGTTTTCTTGTACTTAAGTCGGCATTGTGCCATCTGTTTATAATTCCGAAGCAATTTCTTGTTTCATCGTCAATAAGAAGGTCACAGGGATACGGTAAACCTGAAGTGAAGCATCGGAATCTATAACTAGTGTCACAGGAATGGTTCAAAACATAGACAGTAAGAAGAGTCAGTCTTCTTGTACTGAAGTCTGCATTGTGGCTTTTGTATTTAGTTAAGATGCAAGTTCTGTGATCCATCGTCAATAAGGGGGTCAGAGAGATACAAAAACCTGAAGTGAAGCATCGCAATCTAAAACTAGAGTCACAGGAATGGTTCAAAACGTAGACAGTAGGAAGAGTAAGTCTTCTTGAACTTAAGTCGGGTTTGTGCCTTTTGTATTTAATTCCGATGCAATTTCTGTGTTTCATCGTCAATAAGATGGTCAGAGGGATACAGTAAAACTGATGTGAAGCATCGGAATCTATAACTAGTGTCACAGGAATGGTTCAAATCATAGACAGTACTTGAGTCAGCATTGTGCCTTTTGTATTTTATTCCGATGAAAGTTCGGTCTGTGATCGTCACTAAGAAGGTCAGAGGGATACAGTCTTCTTGTACCTAAGTCGGCATTGTGCCTTTTGTATATAATTCCGATGCAATTTCTGTGTTTCATCGTCAATAAGAAGGTCAGCTGGATACAGTAAACCTGAAGTGAAGCATCGGAATCTATAACTAGTGTCACAGGAGTGGTTCAAAGCATAGGCAGTAAGAAGAGCCAGTCTTCTTGTACTTGAGTCGGCAATGTGCCTTTTGCATTTA
This sequence comes from Schistocerca piceifrons, assembly GCF_021461385.2. Taxonomy (NCBI): domain Eukaryota; kingdom Metazoa; phylum Arthropoda; class Insecta; order Orthoptera; family Acrididae; genus Schistocerca; species Schistocerca piceifrons. The sequence goes on along the minus strand of NW_025728027.1, from coordinate 374,265 downwards.
ATTCCGATAAAATTTCTGTGTTTGATCGTCAATAAGAAGGTCAGAGGGATACAGAAAACCTCAAGTGAAGCATCGGAATCTATAACTAGTGCCACAGGAATGATTCAAATCATAGACAATAAGAAGAGTCAGTCTTCTTGTACTTAAGTCGGCATTGTGCTTCTGTATTTAGTTAAGATGCAATTTTTGTGTTTCATCGTCAATAAGGAGGTCAGAGGCATACAGTAAACCTGTAGTGAAGTATCGGAATCTAAAACTAGTGCCACAGGAATGGTTCAAAACATAGGCAGCAGGAAGAGTCAGTCTTCTTGTACTTCAGTCTGCATTGTGCCTTTTGTTTTTAATTCCGATGCAATTTCTGTGTTTCATCGTCAAAAAGGAGGTCAGAGAGATACAGTAAACCTGAAGTGAAGCATCGGCATCTAAAACTAGTGTCACTGGAATGGTTCAAAACTTAGACAGTAAGAAGAGTCAGTTTTCTTGTACTTAAGTCGGCATTGTGCCATCTGCATATCATTCCGAAGCAGTTTCTTGTTTCATCGTCAATAAGAAGGTCACAGGGATACAGTAAACCTGAGGTGAAGCATCGGAATCTATAACTAGTGCCACAGGAATGGTTCAAAACATGGACAGTAAGAAGAGTCAGTTTTCTTGTACTTAAGTCGGCATTGTTCCATCTGTTTATAATTCCGAAGCAATTTCTTGTTTCATCGTCAATAAGAAGGTCACAGGGATACAGTAAACCTGAAGTGAAGCATCGGAATCTATAACTAGTGTCACAGGAATGGTTCAAAACATAGGCAGTAAGAAGAACCAGTCTTCTTGTACTTGAGTCGGCATTGTGCCTTTTGTATTTTATTCCAATGAAAGTTCGGTGTGTGATCGTCACTAAGAAGGTCAGGGGGATACAGTAAACCTGAAGTGAAGCATCGGAATCTATAACTAGTGTCACAGGAATGGTTCAAAACATAGACAGTAAGAAGAGTCAGTCTTCTTGTACTTAAGTCTGCATTGTGGCTTTTGTATTTAATTAAGATGCAATTTCTGTGTTCCATCGTCAATAAGGAGGTCAGAGAGATACAAAAACCCGAAGTGAAGCATCGCAATCTAAAACTAGAGTCACAGGAATTGTTCAAAACGTAGACAGTAGGAACAGTAAGTCTTCTTGAACTTAAGTCGGGATTGTGCCATTTGTATTTAATTCCGATGCAATTTCTGTGTTTCATCGTCAATAAGATGGTCAGAGGGATACAGTAAAACTGAAGTGAAGCATCGGAATCTTTAACTAGTGTCACGGGAATGGTTCAAATCATAGGCAATAAAAAGAGGCAGTCTTCTTGTACCTAAGTCGGCATTGTGCCTTTTGTATTTAATTCCGATGCAATTTCTGTGTTTCATCGTCAATAAGAAAGTCAGCTGGATACAGTAAACCTGAAGTGTAGCGTCGGAATCTATAACTAGTGTCACAGGAATGGTTGAAAACATAGGCAGTAAGAAGTGCCAGTCATCTTGTACTTGAGTCGGCATTGTGCTTTTTGCATTTAATTCCGATGAAATTTCTGTGTTTGATCGTCAATAAGAAGGTCAGAGGGATACAGAAAACCTCAAGTGAAGCATCGGAATCTATAACTAGTGCCACAGGAATGATTCAAATCATAGACAATCAGAAGAGTCAGTCTTCTTGTACATAAGTCGGCATTGTGCTTCTGTATTTAGTTAAGACGCAATTTCTGTGTTTCATCGTCAATAAGGAGGTCAGAGGCATACAGTAAACCTGTAGTGAAGCATCGGAATCTAAAACTCGTGCCACAGGAATGGTTCAAAACATAGACAGTAGGAAGAGTCAGTCTTCTTGTACATCTGTCTGCATTGTGCCTTTTGCATTTAATTCCGATGCAATTTCAGTGTTTCATCGTCAATAAGAAGGTCAGAGGGATACAGTTAAACTGAAGTAAAGCATCGGAATCTATTACTAGTGTCACAGGAATGGTTCAAAACATAAACAGTAAGAAGAGTCAGTCTTCTTGTACTAAAGTCGGCATTGTGCCTTTTGTAATTAACTCCGATGCAATTTCTGTGCTTCATCATCAATAAGAAGGCCAGCTGGATACAGTATACCTGAAGTGCAGCATCTGATTCTATAACTAGTGTCACAGGAATGGTTCAAACCATAGACAGTAAGAGGAGCCAGTCTTCTTGTACTCGAGTCGGCATTGTGCCTTTTGTATTTTATTCCAATGAAAGTTCGGTGTGTGATCGTCACTAAGAAGGTCAGGGGGATACAGTAAACCTGAAGTGAAGCATCGGAATCTATAACTAGTGTCACAGGAATGGTTCAAAACATAGACAGTAAGAAGAGTCAGTCTTCTTGTACTTAAGTCTGCATTGTGGCTTTTGTATTTAATTAAGATGCAATTTCTGTGTTCCATCGTCAATAAGGAGGTCAGAGAGATACAAAAACCTGAAGTGAAGCATCGCAATCTAAAACTAGAGTCACAGGAATTGTTCAAAACGTAGACAGTAGGAACAGTAAGTCTTCTTGAACTTAAGTCGGGATTGTGCCATTTGTATTTAATTCCGATGCAATTTCTGTGTTTCATCGTCAATAAGATGGTCAGAGGGATACAGTAAAACTGAAGTGAAGCATCGGAATCTTTAACTAGTGTCACAGGAATGGTTCAAATCATAGGCAATAAAAAGAGGCAGTCTTCTTCTACCTAAGTCGGCATTGTGCCTTTTGTATATAATTCCGATGCAATTTCTGTGTTTCATCGTCAATAAGAAAGTCAGCTGGATACAGTAAACCTGAAGTGTAGCGTCGGAATCTATAACTAGTGTCACAGGAATGGTTGAAAACATAGGCAGTAAGAAGTGCCAGTCATCTTGTACTTGAGTCGGCATTGTGCTTTTTGTATTTAATTCCGATGAAATTTCTGTGTTTGATCGTCAATAAGAAGGTCAGAGGGATACAGAAAACCTCAAGTGAAGCATCGGAATCTATAACTAGTGTCACAGGAATGGTTCAAAACATAGGCAGTAAGAAGAACCAGTCTTCTTGTACTTGAGTCGGCATTGTGCCTTTTGTATTTTATTCCAATGAAAGTTCGGTGTGTGATCGTCACTAAGAAGGTCAGGGGGATACAGTAAACCTGAAGTGAAGCATCGGAATCTATAACTAGTGTCACAGGAATGGTTCAAAACATAGACAGTAAGAAGAGTCAGTCTTCTTGTACTTAAGTCTGCATTGTGGCTTTTGTATTTAATTAAGATGCAATTTCTGTGTTCCATCGTCAATAAGGAGGTCAGAGAGATACAAAAACCTGAAGTGAAGCATCGCAATCTAAAACTAGAGTCACAGGAATTGTTCAAGACGTAGACAGTAGGAACAGTAAGTCTTCTTGAACTTAAGTCGGGATTGTGCCATTTGTATTTAATTCCGATGCAATTTCTGTGTTTCATCGTCAATAAGATGGTCAGAGGGATACAGTAAAACTGAAGTGAAGCATCGGAATCTTTAACTAGTGTCACAGGAATGGTTCAAATCATAGGCAATAAAAAGAGGCAGTCTTCTTGTACCTAAGTCGGCATTGTGCCTTTTGTATATAATTCCGATGCAATTTCTGTGTTTCATCGTCAATAAGAAAGTCAGCGGGATACAGTAAACCTGAAGTGTAGCGTCGGAATCTATAACTAGTGTCACAGGAATGGTTGAAAACATAGGCAGTAAGAAGTGCCAGTCATCTTGTACTTGAGTCGGCATTGTGCTTTTTGCATTTAATTCCGATGAAATTTCTGTGTTTGATCGTCAATAAGAACATCAGAGGGATACAGAAAACCTCAAGTGAAGCATCCGAATCTATAACTAGTGCCACAGGAATGATTCAAATCATAGACAATAAGAAGAGTCAGTCTTCTTGTACATAAGTCGGCATTGTGCTTCTGTATTTAGTTAAGACGCAATTTCTGTGTTTCATCGTCAATAAGGAGGTCAGAGGCATACAGTAAACCTGTAGTGAAGCATCGGAATCTAAAACTCGTGCCACAGGAATGGTTCAAAACATAGACAGTAGGAAGAGTCAGTCTTCTTGTACATCTGTCTGCATTGTGCCTTTTGCATGTAATTCCGATGCAATTTCTGTGTTTCATCGTCAATAAGAAGGTCAGAGGGATACAGTTAAACTGATGTAAAGCATCGGAATCTATTACTAGTGTCACAGGAATGGTTCAAAACATAAACAGTAAGAAGAGTCAGTCTTCTTGTACTAAAGTCGGCATTGTGCCTTTTGTAATTAACTCCGATGCAATTTCTGTGCTTCATCATCAATACGAAGGCCAGCTGGATACAGTATACCTGAAGTGCAGCATCTGATTCTATAACTAGTGTCACAGGAATGGTTCAAACCATAGACAGTAAGAGGAGCCAGTCTTCTTGTACTCGAGTCGGCATTGTGCCTTTTGTATTTAATTCCCACGCAATTTCTGTGTTTCATCGTCAATAAGAAGGTCAGAGGGATACAGCAAACCTGAAGTGAAGCATCGGAATCTATAACTAGTGTCACAGGAATGGTTCAAATCATAGACAGTAGGAAGAGTCAGTCTTCTTGTACTTATGTCGGCATTGTGCCTTTTGTATTTAAGTCCGGTGCAATTTCTGTGTTTTATCGTCAATAAGAAGGTCAGAGGCATACAGTAAACCTAATGTGAAGCATCGTAATCTATAACTAGTGCCACAGGAATGGTTCAAAACATAGACAGTAAGAAGTGCCTGTTTTCTTGTACTTCAGTCTGCATTGTGCCTTTTGTATTTAATACCGATGCTATTTCTGTGTTTCATCGTGAACAAGATGGTCAGAGGGATACAGTAAAACTGAAGTGAAGCATCGGAATCTATAACTAGTGTCACAGGAATGGTTCAAATGATAGGCAGTATGAAGAGTCAGTCTTCTTGTACCTAAGTCGCCATTGTGCCTTTTGTATTTAATTCCGATGCAATTTCTGTGTTTCATCGTCAATAAGAAGGTCAGCTGGATACAGAAAACCTGAAGTGAAGCATCGGAATCTATAACTAGTGTCACAGGAATGGTTCAAAACATAGGCAGTAAGAAGTGCCAGTCTTCTTGTACTTGAGTCGGCATTGTGCTTTTTGCATTTAATTCCGATGAAATTTCTGTGTTTGATCGTCAATAAGAAGGTCAGAGGGATACAGAAAACCTCAAGTGAAGCATCGGAATCTATAACTAGTGCCACAGGAATGATTCAAATGAAGGACAATAAGAAGAGTCAGTCTTCTTGTACTTAAGTCGGCATTGTGCTTCTGTATTTAGATAAGATGCAATTTCTATGTTTCATCGTCAATAAGGAGGTCAGAGGCATACAGTAAACCTGTAGTGAAGCATCGGAATCTAAAACTAGTGCCACAGGAATGGTTCAAAACGTAGACAGTAGGAAGAGTCAGTCTTCTTGTACTTCAGTCTGCATTGTGCCTTTTGCATTTAATTCCGATGCTATTTCTGTATTTCATCGTCAATAAGAAGGTCAGAGGGATACAGTTAAACTGAAGTGAAGCATCGGAATCTATAACTAGTGTCACAGGAATGGTTCAAAACATAGACAGGAAAAAGAGAGAGTTTTCTTGTACTTAAGTCGGTCTTTTGCATTTTCTATTTAATTCCGATGCAATTTCTGTACTTCATCATCAATAAGAAGGTCAGCTGGATACAGTATACCTGAAGTGCAGCATCTGAATCTATAACTAGTGTCACAGGAATGGTTCAAACCATAGACAGTAAGAAGAGTCAGTCTCCTTGTACTTAAGTCTGCATTGTGCCTTTTGTATTTAGTTAAGATGCAATTTCTGTGTTTCATCGTCAATAACGAGGTAAGAGAGATACAGTAAACCTGAAGTGAAGCATCGGCATCTAAAACTAGTGTCACAGGAATGGTTCAAATCTTAGACAGTAAGAAGAGTCAGTTTTTTTGTACTTAAGTCGGCATTGTGCCATCTGTATATAATTCCGAAGCAATTTCTTGTTTCATCGTCAATAAGAAGGTCACAGGGATACAGTAAACCTGAGGTGAAGCATCGGAATCTATAACTAGTGCCACAGGAATGGTTCAAAACATAGACAGTAAGAAGAGTCAGTTTTCCTGTACTTAAGTCGGCATTGTGCCTTCTGTTTATAATTCCGAAGCAATTTCTTGTTTCATCGTCAATAAGAAGGTCACAGGGATACAGTAAACCTGAAGTGAAGCATCGGAATCTATAACTAGTGTCACAGGAATGGTTCAAAACATAGGCAGTAAGAAGAACCAGTCTTCTTGTACTTGAGTCGGCATTGTGCCTTTTGTATTTTATTCCGATGAAAGTTCGGTGTGTGATCGTCGCTAAGAAGGTCAGGGGGATACAGTAAACCTGAAGTGAAGCATCGGAATCTATAACTAGTGTCACAGGAATGGTTCAAAACATAGACAGTAAGAAGAGTCAGTCTTCTTGTACTTAAGTCTGCATTGTGGCTTTTGTATTTAGTTAAGATGCAATTTCTGTGTTCCATCGTCAATAAGGAGGTCAGAGAGATACAAAAACCTGAAGTGAAGCATCGCAATCTAAAACTAGAGTCACAGGAATTGTTCAAAACGTAGACAGTAGGAAGAGTCAGTCTTCTTGAACTTAAGTCGGCGTTGTGCCTTTTGTATTTAATTCCGATGCAATTTCTGTGTTTCGTCGTCAATAGGAATGTCCACGGGATACAGTAAACCTGATGTGCAACATCGGAAACTACAACCGGGCTCACAGGAAAGGTTCAAAACATAGACAGCAAGGAGAGCCAGTCTTCTTGAACTTAAGTCGGGATTGTGCCTTTTGTATTTAATTCCGATGCAATTTCTGTGTTTCATCGTTAATAAGATGGTCAGAGGGATACAGTAAAACTGAAGTGAAGCATCGGAATCTATTACTAGTGTCACAGGAATGGTTCAAATCATAGACAGTAAGAAGAGTCAGTCTTCTTGTACCTAAGTCGGCATTGTGCCTTTTGTATATAATTCCGATGCAATTTCTGTGTTTCATCGTCAATAAGAAGGTCAGCTGGATACAGAAAACCTGAAGTGAAGCATCGGAATCTATAACTAGTGTCACAGGAATGGTTCAAAACATAGGCAGTAAGAAGAGCTTGTCTTCTTGTACTTGAGTCGGCATTGTGCCTTTTGCATTTAATTCCGATGAAATTTCTGTGTTTGATCGTCAATAAGAAGGTCAGAGGGATACAGAAAACCTCAAGTGAATCATCGGAATCTATAACTAGTGCCACAGGAATGATTCGAATCATAGACAAGAAGAAGAGTCAGTCTTCTTGTACTTAAGTCGGCATTGTGCTTCTGTATTTAGTTAAGATGTAATTTCTGTGTTTCATCGTCAATAAGAAGGTCAGAGGCATACAGTAAACCTGTAGTGAAGCATCGGAATCTAAAACTCGTGCCACAGGGATGGTTCAAAACATAGACAGTAGGAAGAATTAGTCTTCTTGTACATCAGTCTGCATTGTGGCTTTTGTATTTAATTCCGATGCAATTTCTGTGTTTCATCGTCAATAAGAAGGTAAGAGGGATACAGTAAAACTGAAGTGAAGCATTGGGATCTGTAATAAGTGTCACAGGAATGGTTCAAAGACATAAACAGTAAGAGGAGTCAGTCTTCTTGTCCCTAAGTCGGCATTGTGCCTTTTGTATATAATTCCGATGCAATATCTGTGTTTCTTCGTCAATAAGAAGGTCAGCTGGATTCAGTAAACCTGAAGTGAAGCATCGGAATCTATAACTAGTGTCACAGGAATGGTTCAAAACATAGGCAGTAAGAAGAGCAAGTCTTCTTGTACTTGAGTCTGCTTTGTGCCTTTTGTATTTAATTCCGATGATATATCTGTGTTTCATCGTCAATAAGAAGGTCAGAGGGATACAGTAAACCTGAAGTGATGCATCGGAACCTACAACTAGTGTCACAGGAATGGTTCAAATCGTAGGCAGTAAGAAGAGTCAGTCTTCTTGTACTTAAGTCGGCATTGTGCGTTTTGTATATAATTCCAATGCAATTTCTGTGTTTCATCGTCAATAAGAAGGTCAGAGGGATACAGTAAACCTGAAGTGAAGCATCGGAATCTATAACTAGTGTTCAGGAATGGTTCAAATCATAGACAGTAAGAAGAGTCAATTTTTATGTACTTAAGTCGGCATTGTGAATATTCTATTTAATTCCGATGCAATTTCTGTGTTTCATCGTCAATAAGAAAGCCAGAGGGATACAGCAAACCTGAAGTGAAGCACAGGAATCTATAGCTAGTGTCACAGGAAAGGTTCAAACATAGACAGTAAGAAGTGTCAGTTTCCTTGAACTTAAGTCGGCATTGTGCCTTTTGTATTTAATTCCGATGCAATTTCTGTGTTTCGTCGTCAATAGGAATGTCCACGGGATACAGTAAACCTGATGTGCAACATCGGAAACTACAACCGGGCTCACAGGAAAGGTTCAAAACATAGACAGCAAAGAGAGCCAGTCTTCTTGTACTTGAGTCGCCATTGTGCATTTTGTATTTAATTCCGATGCAATTTCTGTGTTTCATCGCCAATAAGAAGGTCAGACGGATACAGTAAACCGGAAGCGAGGCATCGGAATCTGTAACTTGTGTCACAGGAATGGTTCAAAACATAGACAGTAAGAAGAGTCAGTTTTCTTGTACTTAAGTCGGCATTGTCCATTTTGTATTTAATTCCGATGCAATTTCTGTGTTTCATCGTCAATAAGAAGATCCACGGGATACAGTAAACCTGAAGTGAAGCATTGGAATCTATAACTAGTGTCACAAGAATGGTTCAAAGCATAGGCAGTAAGAAGAGCCAGTCTTCTTCTACTTGAGTCGGCATTGTGCCTTTTGCATTTAATTCCGATGAAATTTCTGTGTTTGACGTCAATAAGAAGGTCAGAGGGATACAGAAAACCTCAAGTGAAGCATCGGAATCTATAACTAGTGCCACAGGAATGATTCAAATCATAGACAATAAGAAGAGTCGGTCTTCTTGTACTTAAGTCGGCATTGTGCTTCTGTATTTAGTTAAGATGCATTTTTTGTGTTTCATCGTCAATAAGGAGGTCAGAGGCATACAGTACACCTGTAGTGAAGTATCGGAATCTAAAACTAGTGCCACAGGAATGGTTCAAAGCATAGGCAGTAGGAAGAGTCAGTCATCTTGTACTTCAGTCTGCATTGTGCCTTTTGTATTTAATTCCAATGCAATTTCTGTGTTTCATCGTCAATAAGAAGGTCAGAGGGATACAGTTAAACTGAAGTGAAGCATCGGAATCTATAACTAGTGTCACAGGAATGGTTCAAACCATAGACAGTAAGAAGAGTCAGTCTCCTTGTACTTAAGTCTGCATTGTGCCTTTTGTATTTAGTTAAGATGCAATTTCTGTGTTTCATCGTCAATAAGGAGGTCAGAGAGATACAGTAAACCTGAAGTGAAACATAGGAATCTAAAACTAGTGTCACAGGAATGGTTCTAATCATACACAGTAAGAAGAGTCAATTTTTTTGTACTTAAGTCGGCATTGTGAATATTTTATTTAATTCCGATGCAATTTCTGTGTTTCATCGTCAATAAGGAAGCCAGAGGGATACAGTAAACCTGAAGTGAAGCATCGGAATCTATAACTAGTGTCACAGGAATGGTTCAAAACATAGACAGTATGAAGAGTCAGTTTTCTTGTACTTAAGTCGGCATTGTGCCTTTTGTACTTAATTCCGATGCAATTTCTGTGTTTCATCGTCAAAAAGGAGGTCCGAGCTATACATTAAAACAGAAGTAAAGCATCGGAATCTAAAATAAGTGTCACAGGAATGGTTCTAAACATAGACAGTAGGAAGAGGCAGTCTTCTTGTACTTCAGTCGGCATTGTGCCTTTTGTATTTAATTCCGATGCAATTTCTGTGTTTCATCGTCAATAAGAAGGTCAGAGGGATACAGTAAAACCGAAGTGAAGCATCGGACTCAATTACTAGTGTCACAGGAATGGTTCAAAACATAGACATTAGGAAGAGTTAGTCTACTTGTACTAAAGTCGGCATTGTGCCTTTTGTATTTAATTCCGATGCAATTTCTGTGCTTCATCATCAATAAGAAGGTCAGCTGGATACAGTATACCTGAAGTGCAGCCTCTGAATCTATAACTAGTGTCACAGGAATGGTTGAAACCATAGACAGTAAGAAGAGTCAGTCTTCTTGAACTTAAGTCGGCATTGTGCCTTTTGTATTTAATTATGATGCAATTTCTGTAATTCATCGACAATAAGAAGGTCCAAGGGATACAGTAAACCTGAAGTGATGCATCGGAATCTACAACTAGTGTCACAGGAATGGTTCAAAACGTAGACAGTAAGAAGAGTCAGTCTTCTTGTACTTAAGTCGGCATTGTGCACTTTGTATTTAAGTCCGATGCAATTTCTGTGTTTTACCGTCAATAAGAAGGTCCGAGGAATACAGTAAACCTAATGTGAAGCATCGTAATCTATAACTAGTGCCGCAGGAATGGTTCAAAACATAGACAGTAAGAAGAGTAAATTTTCTTGTACTTTAGTCGGCATTGTGCCATCTGTATATAATTCCGAAGCAATTTCTTGTTTCATCGTCAATAAGAAGGTCACAGGGATACAGTAAACCTGAGGTGAAGCATCGGAATCTATAACTAGTGCCACAGGAATGGTTCAAAGCATAGGCAGTAAGAAGAGTCAGTTTTCTTGTACTTAAGTCGGCATTGTGCCATCTGTTTATAATTCCGAAGCAATTTCTTGTTTCATCGTCAATAAGAAGGTCACAGGGATACGGTAAACCTGAAGTGAAGCATCGGAATCTATAACTAGTGTCACAGGAATGGTTCAAAACATAGGCAGTAAGAAGAACCAGTCTTCTTGTACTTGAGTCGGCATTGTGCCTTTTGTATTTTATTCCAATGAAAGTTCGGTGTGTGATCGTCACTAAGAAGGTCAGGGGGATACAGTAAACCTGAAGTGAAGCATCGGAATCTATAACTAGTGTCACAGGAATGGTTCAAAACATAGACAGTAAGAAGAGTCAGTCTTCTTGTACTTAAGTCTGCATTGTGGCTTTTGTATTTAATTAAGATGCAATTTCTGTGTTCCATCGTCAATAAGGAGGTCAGAGAGATACAAAAACCTGAAGTGAAGCATCGCAATCTAAAACTAGAGTCACAGGAATTGTTCAAAACGTAGACAGTAGGAACAGTAAGTCTTCTTGAACTTAAGTCGGGATTGTGCCATTTGTATTTAATTCCGATGCAATTTCTGTGTTTCATCGTCAATAAGATGGTCAGAGGGATACAGTAAAACTGAAGTGAAGCATCGGAATCTTTAACTAGTGTCACAGGAATGGTTCAAATCATAGGCAATAAAAAGAGGCAGTCTTCTTGTACCTAAGTCGGCATTGTGCCTTTTGTATATAATTCCGATGCAATTTCTGTGTTTCATCGTCAATAAGAAAGTCAGCTGGATACAGTAAACCTGAAGTGTAGCGTCGGAATCTATAACTAGTGTCACAGGAATGGTTGAAAACATAGGCAGTAAGAAGTGCCAGTCATCTTGTACTTGAGTCGGCATTGTGCTTTTTGCATTTAATTCCGATGAAATTTCTGTGTTTGATCGTCAATAAGAAGGTCAGAGGGATACAGAAAACCTCAAGTGAAGCATCGGAATCTATAACTAGTGCCACAGGAATGATTCAAATCATAGACAATAAGAAGAGTCAGTCTTCTTGTACATAAGTCGGCATTGTGCTTCTGTATTTAGTTAAGACGCAATTTCTGTGTTTCATCGTCAATAAGGAGGTCAGAGGCATACAGTATACCTGTAGTGAAGCATCGGAATCTAAAACTCGTGCCACAGGAATGGTTCAAAACATAGACAGTAGGAAGAGTCAGTCTTCTTGTACATCTGTCTGCATTGTGCCTTTTGCATTTAATTCCGATGCAATTTCTGTGTTTCATCGTCAATGAGGAGGTCAGAGAAATACAGTAAACCTGAAGTGAAGCATCGGCATCTAAAACTAGTGTCACAGGAATGGTTCAAATCATAGACAGTAAGAAGAGTCAGTCTTCTTGTACCTAAGTTGACATTGTGCCTTTTGTATATAATTCCGATGCAATTTCTGTGTTTCATCGTCAATAAGAAGGTCAGCTGGATACAGTAAACCTGAAGTGAAGCATCGGAATCTATAACTAGTGTCACAGGAATGGTTCAAAACATAGGCAGTAAGAAGAGCCAGTCTTCTTGTACTTGAGTCGGCATTGTGCCTTTTGCATTTAATTCCGATGAAATTTCTGTGTTTGATCGTCAATAAGAAGGTCAGAGGGATACAGAAAACCTCAAGTGAATCATCGGAATCTATAACTAGTGTCACAGGAATGATTCAAATCATAGACAATAAGAAGAGTCAGTCTTCTTGTACTTAAGTCGGCATTGTGCTTCTGTATTTAGTTAAGATGCAATTTCTGTTTTTCATCGTCAATAAGGAGGTCAGAGGCATACAGTAAACCTGTAGTGAAGCATTGGAATCTAAAACTCGTGCCACAGGAATGGTTCAAAACATAGACAGTAGGAAGAGTCAGTCTTCTTGTACATCAGTCTGCATTGTGCCTTTTGTATTTAATTCCGATGCAATTTCTGTGTTTCATCATCAATAAGAAGGTCAGAGGGATACAGTTAAACTGAAGTGAAGCATCGGTATCTATAACTAGTGTCACAGGAATGGTTCAAAACATAGACAGAAAGAAGAGTCAGTCTTCTTGTACTAAAGTGGGCATTGTGCCTTTTGTAATTAACTCCGATGCAATTTCTGTGCTTTATCATCAATAAGAAGGTCAGCTGGATACAGTATACCTGAAGTGCAGCATCTGAATCTATAACTAGTGTCACAGGAATGGTTCAAACCATAGACAGTGAAAAGAGTCAGTCTCCTTGTACTTAAGTCTGCATTGTGCCTTTTGTATTTTGTTAAGATGCAATTTCTGTGTTTCATCGTCAATAAGGAGGTCAGAGAGATGCAGTAAACCTGAAGTGAAGCATCGGAATCTAAAACTAGTGTCACAGGAATGGTTCAAAACTTAGACAGTAGGAAAAGTCAGTCTTCTTGAACTTAAGTCGGCGTTGTGACTTTTGTATATAATTCCGGTGCAATTTCTGTGTTTCATCGTCAATAAGAAGGTAAGAGGGATACAGTAAAGCTGAAGTGAAGCATTGGAATCTGTAATAAGTGTCACAGGAATGGTTCAAAGACATAGACAGTAAGAGGAGTCAGTCTTCTTGTCCCTATGTCGGCATTGTGCCTTTTGTATATAATTCCGATGCAATATCTGTGTTTCATCGTCAATAAGAAGGTCAGCTGGATTCAGTAAACCTGAAGTGAAGCATCGGAATCTATAACTAGTGTCACAGGAATGGTTCAAAACATAGGCAGTAAGAAGAGCCAGTCTTCTTGTACTTGAGTCTGCTTTGTACCCTTTGTATTTAATTCCGATGATATATCTGTGTTTCATCGTCAATAAGAAGGTCAAAGGGATACAGTAAACCTGAAGTGACGCATCGGAACCTACAACTAGTGTCACAGGAATGGTTCAAAACGTAGACAGTAAGAAGAGTCAGTCTTCTTGTACTTAAGTCGGCATTGTGCGTTTTGTATATAATTCCGATGCAATTTCTGTGTTTCATCGTCTATAAGAAGGTCTGAGGAATACAGTAAACCTGAAGTGAAGCATCGGAATCTATAACTAGTGTCACAGGAATGGTTCAAAACATAGACAGTAAGAAGAGTCAGTTTTCTTGTACTTAAATCGGCATTGTGCTTTTGTATTTAATTCCGTTGCAATTTCTGTGTTTCATCGTCAATAAGACGGTCAGAGGGATACAGTAAACCTGAAGTGAAGCATCGGAATCTATAACTAGTGTTCAGGAATGGTTCAAATCATAGACAGTAAGAAGAGTCAATTTTTATGTACTTAAGTCGGCATTGTGAATATTCTATTTAATTCCGATGCAATTTCTGTGTTTCATCGTCAATAAGGAAGCCAGAGGGATACAGCAAACCTGAAGTGAAGCATAGGTATCTATAGCTAGTGTCACAGGAAAGGTTCAAACATAGACAGTAAGAAGTGTCAGTTTCCTTGAACTTAAGTCGGCATTGTGCCTTTTGTATTTAATTCCGATGCAATTTCTGTGTTTCGTTGTCAATAGGAATGTCCACGGGATACAGTAAACCTGATGTGCAACATCGGAAACTTCAACCGGGCTCACAGGAAAGGTTCAAAACATAGACAGCAAGGAGAGCCAGTCTTCTTGTACTTGAGTCGCCATTGTGCATTTTGTATTTAATTCCGATGCAATTTCTGTGTTTCATCGTCAATAAGAAGGTCAGACGGATACAGTAAACTGGAAGCGAAGCATCGGAATCTGTAACTTGTGTCACAGGAATGGTTCAAAACTTAGACAGTAAGAAGAGTCAGTTTTCTTGTACTTAAGTCGGAATGTGCATTTTGTATTTAATTCCGATGCAATTTCTGTGTTTCATCGTCAATAAGAAGGTCCACGGGATACAGAAAACCCCAAGTGAAGCATCGGAGTCTATAACTAGTGCCACAGGAATGATTCAAATCATAGACAATAAGAAGAGTCAGTCTTCTTGTACTTAAGTCGGCATTGTGCTTCTGTATTTAGTTAAGATGCAATTTTTGTGTTTCATCGTCAATAAGGAGGTCAGAGGCATACAGTAAACCTGTAGTGAAGTATCGGAATCTAAAACTAATGCCACAGGAATGGTTCAAAACATAGGCAGTAGGAAGAGTCAGTCTTCTTGTACTTCAGTCTGCATTGTGACTTTTGTATTTAATTCCGATGCAATTTCTGTGTTTCATCGTCAATAAGAAGGTCAGAGGGATACAGTTAAACTGAAGTGAAGCATCAGAATCTATAACTAGTGTCACAGGAATGGTTCAAAACACAGACAGTAAGAAGAGTCAGTCTTCTTGTTCTAAAGTCGGCATTGTGCCTTTTGTATTTACCTCCGATGCAATTTCTGTACTTCATCATCAATAAGAAGGTCAGCTGGATACAGTATACCTGAAGTGCAGCATCTGAATCTATAACTAGTGTCACAGGAATGGTTCAAACCATAGACAGTAAGAAGAGTCAGTCTCCTTGTACTTAAGTCTGCATTGTGCCTTTTGTATTTAGTTAAGATGCAATTTCTGTGTTTCATCGTGAATAAGGAGGTCAGAGAGACACAGTAAACCTGAAGTGAAGCATCGGAATCTAAAACTAGTGTCACAGGAATGGTTCAAATCATAGACAGTAAGATGAGTCAATTTTTTTGTACTTAAGTCGGCATTGTGAATATTCTATTTAATTCCGATGCAATTTCTGTGTTTCATCGTCAATAAGGAAGCCAGAGGGATACAGTAAACCTGAAGTGAAGCATCGGAATCTATAACTAGTGTCACAGGAATGGTTCAAAACAGAGACAGTATGAAGAGTCAGTTTTCTTGTACGTAAGTCGGCATTGTGCCTTTTGTATTTAATTCCGATGCAATTTCTGTGTTTCATCGTCAAAAAAGAGGTCCAATGGATACATTAAACCTGAAGTGAAGCATCGGAATCTAAAATAAGTGTCACAGGAATGGTTCTAAACATAGACAGTAGGAAGAGGCAGTCTTCTTTTACTTCAGTCGGCATTGTGCTTTTTGTATTTAATTCCGATGCAATTTCTGTGTCTTATCGTCAATAAGAAGGACCGAGGGATACAGTAAACCTAATGTGAAGCATCGTAATCTATAACTAGTGCCACAGGAATGGTTCAAAACATAGGCAGTAGGAAGAGTCAGTCTTCTTGTACTTCAGTCTGCATTGTGCCTTTTGTATTTAATTCCGATGCAATTTCTGTGTTTCATCGTCAATCAGAAGGTCAGAGGGATACATTAAAACCGAAGTGAAGCATCGGAATCAACTACTAGTGTCACAGGAATGGTTCAAAACATAGACATTAGGAAGTGTCAGTCTTCTTGTACTAAAGTCGGCATTGTGCCTTTTGTATTTAATTCCGATGCAATTTCTGTGCTTCATCATCAATAAGAAGGTCAGCTGGATACAGTATACCTGAAGTGCAGCCTCTGAATCTATAATTAGCGTCACAGGAATGGTTGAAACCATAGACAGTAAGAAGAGTCAGTCTTCTTGAACTTAAGTCGGCATTGTGCCTTTTGTATTTAATTATGATGCAATTTCTGTAATTCATCGACAATAAGAAGGTCCAAGGGATACAGTAAGCCTGAAGTGATGCATCGGAATCTACAACTGGTGTCACAGGAATGGTTCAAAACGTAGACAGTAAGAAGAGTCAGTCTTCTTGTACTTAAGTCGGCATTGTGCATTTTGTATTTACGTCCGATGCAATTTCTGTGTCTTATCGTCAATAAGAAGGTCCGAGGGATACAGTAAACCTAATGTGAAGCATCGTAATCTATAACTAGTGCCGCAGGAATGGTTCAAAACATAGACAGTAAGAAGGGTCAGATTTCTTGTACTTTAGTCGGCATTGTGCCATCTGTATATAATTCCGAAGCAATATCTTGTTTCATCGTCAATAAGAAGGTCACAGGGATACAGTAAACCTGAGGTGAAGCATCGGAATCTATAACTAGTGCCACAGGAATGGTTCAAAACATAGGCTGTAAGAAGACTCAGTTTTCTTGTACTTAAGTCGGCATTGTGCCATCTGTATTTAATTCCGAAGCAATTTCTTGTTTCATCGTCAATAAGAAGGTCACAGGGATACGGTAAACCTGAAGTGAAGCATCGGAATCTATAACTAGTGTCACAGGAATGGTTCAAAACATAGGCAGTAAGAAGAGTCAGTATTCTTGTACCTAAGTCGGCATTGTGCCTTTTCTATATAATTCCGATGCAATTTCTG
This sequence comes from Schistocerca piceifrons, assembly GCF_021461385.2. Classification (NCBI taxonomy): domain Eukaryota; kingdom Metazoa; phylum Arthropoda; class Insecta; order Orthoptera; family Acrididae; genus Schistocerca; species Schistocerca piceifrons. The sequence goes on along the minus strand of NW_025728027.1, from coordinate 357,246 downwards.
TGTTTCATCGTCAATAAGAAGGTCAGCTGGATACAGTAAACCTGAAGTGAAACATCGGAATCTATAACTAGTGTCACAGGAATGGTTCAAAACATAGGCAGTAAGAAGAGCCAGTCTTCTTGTACTTGAGTCGGCATTGTGCCTTTTGCATTTAATTCCGATGAAATTTCTGTGTTTGATCGTGAATAAGATGGTCAGAGGGATACAGAAAACCTCAAGTGAATCATCGGAATCTATAACTAGTGCCACAGGAATGATTCAAATCATAGACAATAAGAAGAGTCAGTCTTCTTGTACTTAAGTCGGCATTGTGCTTCTGCATTTAGTTAAGATGCAATTTCTGTGTTTCATCGTCAATAAGGAGGTCAGAGGCATACAGTAAACCTGTAGTGAAGCATCGGAATCTAAAACTCGTGCCACAGGAATGGTTCAAAACATAGACAGTAGGAAGAGTCAGTCTTCTTGTACATCAGTCTGCATTGTGCCTTTTGTATTTAATTCCGATGCAATTTCTGTGTTTCATCGTCAATAAGAAGGTAAGAGGGATACAGTAAAACTGAAGTGAAGCATTGGAATCTGTAATAAGTGTCACAGGAATGGTTCAAAGACATAGACAGTAAGAGGAGTCAGTCTTCTTGTCCCTAAGTCGGCATTGTGCCTTTTGTATATAATTCCGATGCAATATCTGTGTTTCATCGTCAATAAGAAGGTCAGCTGGATTCAGTAAACCTGAAGTGAAGCATCGGAATCTATAACTAGTGTCACAGGAATGGTTCAAAACATAGGCAGTAAGAAGAGCCAGTCTTCTTGTACTTGAGTCTGCTTTGTGCCTTTTGTATTTCATTCCGATGATATATCTGTGTTTCATCGTCAATAAGAAGGTCAGAGGGATACAGTAAACCTGAAGTGATGCATCGGAAACTACAACTAGTGTCACAGGAATGGTTCAAATCGTAGACAGTAAGAAGAGTCAGTCTTCTTGTACTTAAGTCGGCATTGTGCGTTTTGTATATAATTCCGATGCAATTTCTGTGTTTCATCGTCTATAAGAAGGTCTGAGGGATACAGTAAACCTGAAGTGAAGCATCGGAATCTATAACTAGTGTCACAGGAATGGTTCAAAACATAGACAGTAAGAAGAGTCAGTTTTCTTGTACTTAAATCGGCATTGTGCTTTTGTATTTAATTCCGTTGCAATTTCTGTGTTTCATCGTCAATAAGAAGGTCAGAGGGATACAGTAAACCTGAAGTGAAGCATCGGAATTTATAACTAGTGTTCAGGAATGGTTCAAATCATAGACAGTAAGAAGAGTCAATTTTTATGTACTTAAGTCGGCATTGTGAATATTCTATTTAATTCCGATGCAATTTCTGTGTTTCATCGTCAATAAGGAAGCCAGAGGGAAACAGCAAACCTGAAGTGAAGCATAGGAATCTATAGCTAGTGTCACAGGAAAGGTTCAAACATAGACAGTAAGAAGTGTCAGTTTCCTTGAACGTAAGTCGGCATTGTGCCTTTTGTATTTAATTCCGATGCAATTTCTGTGTTTCGTCGTCAATAGGAATGTCCACGGGATACAGTAAACCTGATGTGCAACATCGGAAACTACAACTGGGCTCACAGGAAAGGTTCAAAACATAGACAGCAAGGAGAGCCAGTCTTCTTGTACTTGAGTCGCCATTGTGCATTTTGTATTTAATTCCGATGCAATTTCTGTGTTTCATCGTCAATAAGAAGGTCAGACGGATACAGTAAACCGGAAGCGAAGCATCGGAATCTGTAACTTGTGTCACAGGAATGGTTCAAAACATAGACAGTAAGAAGAGTCAGTGTTCTTGTACTTAAGTCGGAATGTGCATTTTGTATTTAATTCCGATGCAATTTCTGTGTTTCATCGTCAATAAGAAGGTCCGCGGGATACAGAAAACCCCAAGTGAAGCATCGGAATCTATAACTAGTGCCACAGGAATGATTCAAATCATAGACAATAAGAAGAGTCAGTCTTCTTGTACTTAATTCGGCATTGTGCTTCTGTATTTAGTTAAGATGCAATTTTTGTGTTTCATCGTCAATAAGGAGGTCAGAGGCATACAGTAAACCTGTAGTGAAGTATCGGAATCTAAAACTAGTGCCACAGGAATGGTTCAAAACATAGGCAGTAGGAGGAGTCAGTCTTCTTGTACTTCAGTCTGCATTGTGCCTTTTGTATTTAATTCCGATGCAATTTCTGTGTTTCATCGTCAATAAGAAGGTCAGAGGGATACAGTTAAACTGAAGTGAAGCATCAGAATCTATAACTAGTGTCACAGGAATGGTTCAAAACACAGACAGTAAGAAGAGTCAGTCTTCTTGTTCTAAAGTCGGCATTGTGCCTTTTGTATTTAACTCCGATGCAATTTCTGTACTTCATCATCAATAAGAAGGTCAGCTGGATACAGTATACCTGAAGTGCAGCATCTGAATCTATAACTAGTGTCACAGGAATGGTTCAAACCATAGACAGTAAGAAGAGTCAGTCTCCTTGTACTTAAGTCTGCATTGTGCCTTTTGTATTTAGTTAAGATGCAATTTCTGTGTTTCATCGTGAATAAGGAGGTCAGAGAGATACAGTAAACCTGAAGTGAAGCATCGGAATCTAAAACTAGTGTCACAGGAACGGTTCAAATCATAGACAGTAAGATGAGTCAATTTTTTTGTACTTAAGTCGGCATTGTGAATATTCTATTTAATTCCGATGCAATTTCTGTGTTTCATCGTCAATAAGGAAGCCAGAGGGATACAGTAAACCTGAAGTGAAGCATCGGAATCTATAACTAGTGTCACAGGAATGGTTCAAAACAGAGACAGTATGAAGAGTCAGTTTTCTTGTACTTAAGTCGGCATTGTGCCTTTTGTATTTAATTCCGATGCAATTTCTGTGTTTCATCGTCAAAAAGGAGGTCCAATGGATACATTAAACCTGAAGTGAAGCATCGGAATCTAAAATAAGTGTCACAGGAATGGTTCTAAACATAGACAGTAGGAAGAGGCAGTCTTCTTGTACTTCAGTCGGCATTGTGCTTTTTGTATTTAATTCCGATGCAATTTCTGTGTTTCATCGTCAATCAGAAGGTCAGAGGGATACATTAAAACCGAAGTGAAGCATCGGAATCAATTACTAGTGTCACAGGAATGGTTCAAAACATAGACATTAGGAAGTGTCAGTCTTCTTGTACTAAAGTCGGCATTGTGCCTTTTTTTATTTAATTCCGATGCAATTTCTGTGCTTCATCATCAATAAGAAGGTCAGCTGGATACAGTATACCTGAAGTGCAGCCTCTGAATCTATAACTAGTGTCACAGGAATGGTTGAAACCATAGACAGTAAGAAGAGTCAGTCTTCTTGAACTTAAGTCGGCATTGTGCCTTTTGTATTTAATTATGATGCAATTTCTGTAATTCATCGACAATTAGAAGGTCCAAGGGATACAGTAAGCCTGAAGGGATGCATCGGAATCTACAACTGGTGTCACAGGAATGGTTCAAAACGTAGACAGTAAGAAGAGTCAGTCTTCTTGTACTTAAGTCGGCATTGTGCATTTTGTATTTACGTCCGATGCAATTTCTGTGTCTTATCGTCAATAAGAAGGTCCGAGGGATACAGTAAACCTAATGTGAAGCATCGTAATCCATAGCTAGTGCCGCAGGAATGGTTCAAAACATAGACAGTAAGAAGAGTCAGTTTTCTTGTACTTTAGTCGGCATTGTGCCATCTGTATATAATTCCGAAGCAATATCTTGTTTCATCGTCAATAAGAAGGTCACAGGGATACAGTAAACCTGAGGTGAAGCATCGGAATCTATAACTAGTGCCACAGGAATGGTTCAAAACATAGGCAGTAAGAAGACTCAGTTTTCTTGTACTTAAGTCGGCATTGTGCCATCTGTATTTAATTCCGAAGCAATTTCTTGTTTCATCGTCAATAAGAAGGTCACAGGGATACGGTAAACCTGAAGTGAATCATCGGAATCTATAACTAGTGTCACAGGAATGGTTCAAAACATAGGCAGTAAGAAGAGTCAGTCTTCTTGTACCTAAGTCGGCATTGTGCCTTTTGTATATAATTCCGATGCAATTTCTGTGTTTCATCGTCAATACGAAGGTCAGCTGGATACAGTAAACCTAAAGTAAAGCATCGGAATCTATAACTAGTGTCACAGGAATGGTTCAAAACATAGGCAGTAAGAAGGGCCAGTCTTCTTGTACTTGAGTCGGCATTGTGCCTTTTGCATTTAATTCCGATGAAATTTCTGTGTTTGATCGTGAATAAGAAGGTCAGAGGGATACAGAAAACCTCAAGTGAATCATCGGAATCTATAACTAGTGCCACAGGAATGATTCAAATCATAGACAATAAGAAGAGTCAGTCTTCTTGTACTTAAGTCGGCATTGTGCTTCTGTATTTAGTTAAGATGCAATTTCTGTGTTTCATCGTCAATAAGGAGGTCAGAGGCATACAGTAAACCTGTAGTGAAGCATCGGAATCTAAAACTCGTGCCACAGGAATGGTTCAAAACATAGACAGTAGGAAGAGTCAGTCTTCTTGTACATCAGTCTGCATTGTGCCTTTTGTATTTAATTCCGATGCAATTTCTGTGTTTCATCGTCAATAAGAAGGTAAGAGGGATACAGTAAAACTGAAGTGAAGCATTGGAATCTGTAAAAAGTGTCACAGGAATGGTTCAAAGACATAGACAGTAAGAGGAGTCAGTCTTCTTGTCCCTAAGTCGGCATTGTGCCTTTTGTATATAATTCCGATGCAATATCTGTGTTTCATCGTCAATACGAAGGTCAGCTGGATTCAGTAAACCTGAAGTGAAGCATCGGAATCTATAACTAGTGTCACAGGAATGGTTCAAAACATAGGCAGTAAGAAGAGCCAGTATTCTTGTACTTGAGTCTGCTTTGTGCCTTTTGTATTTAATTCCGATGATATATCTGTGTTTCATCGTCAATAAGAAGGTCAGAGGGATACAGTAAACCTGAAGTGATGCATCGGAAACTACAACTAGTGTCACAGGAATGGTTCAAATCGTAGACAGTAAGAAGAGTCAGTCTTCTTGTACTTAAGTCGGCATTGTGCGTTTTGTATATAATTCCGATGCAAATTCTGTGTTTCATCGTCTATAAGAACGTCTGAGGGATACAGTAAACCTGAAGTGAAGCATCGGAATCTATAACTAGTGTCACAGGAATGGTTCAAAACATAGACAGTAAGAAGAGTCAGTTTTCTTGTACTTAAATCGGCATTGTGCTTTTGTATTTAATTCCGTTGCAATTTCTGTGTTTCATCGTCAATAAGAAGGTCAGAGGGATACAGTAAACCTGAAGTGAAGCATCGGAATCTATAACTAGTGTTCAGGAATGGTTCAAATCATAGAGAGTAAGAAGAGTCAATTTTTATGTACTTAAGTCGGCATTGTGAATATTCTATTTAATTCCGATGCAATTTCTGTGTTTCATCGTCAATAAGGAAGCCAGAGGGAAACAGCAAACCTGAAGTGAAGCATAGGAATCTATAGCTAGTGTCACAGGAAAGGTTCAAACATAGACAGTAAGAAGTGTCAGTTTCCTTGAACTTAAGTCGGCATTGTGCCTTTTGTATTTAATTCCGATGCAATTTCTGTGTTTCGTCGTCAATAGGAATGTCCACGGGATACAGTAAAACTGATGTGCAACATCGGAAACTACAACCGGGCTCACAGGAAAGGTTCAAAACATAGACAGCAAGGAGAGCCAGTCTTCTTGTACTTGAGTCGCCATTGTGCATTTTGTATTTAATTCCGATGCAATTTCTGTGTTTCATCGTCAATAAGAAGGTCAGACGGATACAGTAAACCGGAAGCGAAGCATCGGAATCTGTAACTTGTGTCACAGGAATGGTTCAAAACATAGACAGTAACAAGAGTCAGTTTTCTTGTACTTAAGTCGGCATTGTGCATTTTGTATTTAATTCCGATGCAATTTCTGTGTTTCATCGTCAATAAGAAGGTCCACGGGATACAGTAAACCTAAAGTGAAGCATCGGAATCTATAACTAGTGTCACAAGAATGGTTAAAAGCATAGGCAGTAAGAAGAGGCAGTCTTCTTGTACTTGAGTCGGCATTGTGCCTTTTGCATTTATTTCCGATGAAATTTCTGTGTTTGATCGTCAATAAGAAGGTCAGAGGGATACGGAAAACCTCAAGTGAAGCATCGGAATCTGTAACTAGTGCCACAGGAATGATTCAAATCATAGACAATAAGAAGAGTCAGTCTTCTTGTACTTAAGTCGGCATTGTGCTTCTGTATTTAGTTAAGATGCAAATTTTGTGTTTCATCGTCAATAAGGAGGTCAGAGGAATACAGTAAACCTGTAGTGAAGTATCGGAATCTAAAACTAGTGCCACAGGAATGGTTCAAAACATAGGCAGTAGGAAGAGTCAGTCTTCTTGTACTTCAGTCTGCATTGTGCCTTTTGTATTTAATTCCGATGCAATTTCTGTGTTTCATCGTCAATAAGAAGGTCAGAGGGATACAGTTAAACTGAAGTGAAGCATCGGAATCTATAACTAGTGTCACAGGAATGGTTCAAAACATAGACAGTAAGAAGAGTCAGTCTTCTTGTACTAAAGTCGGCATTGTGCCTTTTGTATTTAACTCCGATGCAATTTCTGTACTTCATCATCAATAAGAAGGTCAGCTGGATACAGTATACCTGAAGTGCAGCATCTGAATCTATAACTAGTGTCACAGGAATGGTTCAAACCATTGACAGTAAGAAGAGTCAGTCTCCTTGTACTTAAGTCTGCATTGTGCCTTTTGTATTTAGTTAAGATGCAATTTCTGTGTTTCATCGTCAGTAAGGAGGTCAGAGAGATACAGTAAACCTGAAGTGAAGCATCGGAATCTAAAACTATTGTCACAGGAATGGTTCTAATCACAGACAGTAAGAAGAGTCAATTTTTTTGTACTTAAGTCGGCATTGTGAATATTTTATGTAATTCCGATGCAATTTCTGTGTTTCATCGTCAATAAGGAAGCCAGAGGGATACAGTAAACCTGAAGTGAAGCATCGGAATCTATAACTAGTGTCACAGGAATGGTTCAAAACATAGACAGTATGAAGAGTCAGTTTTCTTGTACTTAAGTCGGCATTGTGCCTTTTGTATTTAATTCCGATGCAATTTCTGTGTTTCATCGACAAAAAGGAGGCCCGAGGGATACATTAAACCTGAAGTGAAGCATCGGAATCTAAAATAAGTGTCACAGGAATGGTTCTAAACATAGAAGTAGGAAGAGGCAGTCTTCTTGTACTTCAGTCGGCATTGCGCTTTTTGTATTTAATTCCGATGCAATTTCTGTGTTTCATCGTCAATAAGAAGGTCAGAGGGATACAGTAAAACCGTAGTGAAGCATCGGAATCAATTACTAGTGTCACAGGAATGGTTCAAAGCATAGACATTAGGAAGAGTTAGTCTTCTTGTACTAAAGTCGGCATTGTGCCTTTTGTATTTAATTCCGATGCAATTTCTGTGCTTCATCATCAATAAGAAGGTCAGCTGGATACAGTATACCTGAAGTGCAGCCTCTGAATCTATAACTAGTGTCACAGGAATGGTTGAAACCATAGACAGTAAGAAAAGTCAGTCTTCTCGAACTTAAGTCGGCATTGTGCCTTTTGTATTTAATTATGATGCAATTTCTGTAATTCATAGACAATAAGAAGGTCCAAGGGATACAGTAAACCTGAAGTGATGCATCGGAATCTACAACTAGTGTCACAGGAATGGATCAAAACGTAGACAGTAAGAAGAGTCAGTCTTCTTGTACTTAAGTCGGCATTGTGCATTTTGAATTTAAGTCCGATGCAATTTCTGTGTTTTATCGTCAATAAGAAGGTCCGAGGGATACAGTAAACCTGAGGTGAAGCATCGGAATCTATAACTAGTGCCACAGGAATGGTTCAAAACATTGGCAGTAAGAAGAGTCAGTTTTCTTGTACTTAAGTCGGCATTGTGCCATCTGTTTATAATTCCGAAGCAATTTCTTGTTTCATCGTCAATAAGAAGGTCACAGGGATACGGTAAACCTGACGTGAAGCATCGGATCTATAACTAGTGTCACAGGAATGGTTCAAAACATAGGCAGTAAGAAGAGCCAGTCTTCTTGTACTTGAGTCAGCATTGTGCCTTTTGTATTTTACTCCGATGAAAGTTCGGTCTGTGATCGTCACTAAGAAGGTCAGAGGGATACAGTAAACCTAAAGTGAAGCATCGGAATCTATAACTAGTGTCACAGGAATGGTTCAAACATAGACAGTAAGAAGAGTCAGTCTTCTTGTACTTAAGTCTGCATTGTGGCTTTTGTATTTAGTTAAGACGCAATTTCTGTGATCCATCGTCAATAAGGTGGTCAGAGAGATACAAAAACCTGAAGTGAAGCATCGCAATCTAAAACTAGAGTCACAGTAATGGTTCAAAACGTAGACAGTAAGAAGAGCCAGTCTTCTTGTACTTGAGTCGGCATTGTGCCTTTTGTATTTAATTCCGATGCAATTTCTGTGTTTCATCGTCAATAAGAAGGTCATAGGGATACAGCAAACCTGAAATGAAGCATCGGAATCTATAACTATAGTCACAGGATTGGTTCAAATCATAGACAGTAAGAAGAGTGAGTCTTCTTGTACCTAAGTGGGCATTGTGCCTTTTGTATATAATTCCGATGCAATTTCTGTGTTTCATCGTCAATAAGAAGGTCAGCTGGATACAGTAAACCTGAAGTGAAGCATCGGAATCTATAACTAGTGTCACAGGAATGGTTCAAAGCATAGGCAGTAAGATGAGCCAGTCTTCTTGTACTTGAGTCGGCATTGTGCCTTTTGCATTTAATTCCGATAAAATTTCTGTGTTTGATCGTCAATAAGAAGGTCAGAGGGATACAGAATACCTCAAGTGAAGCATCGGAATCTATAACTAGTGCCACAGGAATGATTCAAATCATAGACAATAAGAAGAGTCAGTCTTCTTGTACTTAAGTCGGCATTGTGCTTCTGTATTTAGTTAAGATGCAATTTTTGTGTTTCATCGTCAATAAGGAGGTCAGAGGCATACAGTAAACCTGTAGTGAAGTATCGGATTCTAAAACTAGTGCCACAGGAATGGTTCAAAACATAGGCAGTAGGAAGAGTCAGTCTTCTTGTACTTCAGTCTGCATTGTGCCTTTTGTATTTAATTCCGATGCAATTTCTGTGTTTCATCGTCAATAAGAAAGTCAGAGGGATACAGTTAAACTGAAGTGAAGCATCGGAATCTATGACTAGTGTCACAGGAATGGTTCAAATCATAGACAGGAGAAAGAGAGAGTTTTTCTTGTACTTAAGTCGGTCTTTTGCATTTTCTATTTAATTCCGATGCAATTTCTGTACTTCATCATCAAAAAGAAGGTCAGCTGGATACAGTATACCTGAAGTGCAGCATCTGAATCTATAACTAGTGTCACAGGAATGGTTCAAACCATAGACAGTAAGAAGAGTCAGTCTCCTTGTACTTAAGTCTGCATTGTGCCTTTTGTAGTTAGTTAAGATGCAATTTCTGTGTTTCATCGTCAATAAGGGGGTCAGAGAGATACAGTAAACCTGAAGTGAAGCATCGGCATCTAAAACTAGTGTCACAGGAATGGTTCAAAACTTAGACAGTAGGAAGAGTCAGTCTTCTTGAACTTAAGTCGGCGTTGTGCCTTTTGTATTTAATTCCGATGCAATTTCTGTGTTTCGTCGTCAATAGGAATGTCCACGGGATACAGTAAACCTGATGTGCAACATCGGAAACTACAACCGGGCTCACAGGAAAGGTTCAAAACATAGACAGCAAGGGGAGCCAGTCTTCTTGAACTTAAGTCGGGATTGTGCCTTTTGTATTTAATTCCGATGCAATTTCTGTGTTTCATCGTTAATAAGATGGTCAGAGAGATACAGTAAATCTGAAGTGAAGCATCGGAATCTATAACTAGTGTCACAGGAATGGTTCAAATCATAGACAGTAAGAAGAGTCAGTCTTCTTGTACCTAAGTCGGCATTGTGCCTTTTGTATATAATTCCGATGCAATTTCTGTGTTTCATCGTCAATTAGAAGGTCAGCTGGATACAGTAAACCTGAAGTGAAGCATCGGAATCTATAACTAGTGTCACAGGAATGGTTCAAAACATAGGCAGTAAGAAGAGCCAGTCTTCTTGTACTTGAGTCGGCATTGTGCCTTTTGCATTTAATTCCGATGAAATTTCTGTGTTTGATCGTCAATAAGAAGGTCAGAGGGATACAGAAAACTTCAAGTCAATCATCGGAATCTATAACTAGTGCCACAGGAATGATTCAAATCATAGACAATAAGAAGAGTCAGTCTTCTTGTACTTAAGTCGGCATTGTGCTTCTGTATTTAGTTAAGATGCAATTTCTGTGTTTCATCGTCAATAAGGAGGTCAGAGGCATACAGTAAACCTGTAGTGAAGCATTGGAATCTAAAACTCTTGCCACAGGAATGGTTCAAAACATAGACAGTAGGAAGAGTCAGTCTTCTTGTACATCAGTCTGCATTGTGCCTTTTGTATTTAATTCCGATGCAATTTCTGTGTTTCATCGTCAATAAGAAGGTCAGAGTGATACAGTTAAACTGAAGTGAAGCATCGGAATCTATAACTAGTGTCACAGGAATGGTTCAAACCATAGACAGTGAGAAGAGTCAGTCTTTTTGAACTTAAGTCGGCGTTGTGCCTTTTGTATTTAATTCCGATGATATATCTGTGTTTCATCGTCAATAAGAAGGTCAGAGGGATACAGTAAACCTGAAGTGATGCATCGGAACCTACAACTAGTGTCACAGGAATGGTTCAAAACGTAGACAGTAAGAAGAGTCAGTCTTCTTGTACGTAAGTGGGCATTGTGTGTTTTGTATATAATTCCGATGCAATTTCTGTGTTTCATCGTCTATAAGAAGGTCTGAGGGATACAGTAAACCTGAAGTGAAGCATCGGAATCCATAACTAGTGTCACAGGAATGGTTCAAAACATAGACAGTAGGAAGAGTCAGTTTTCTTGTACTTGAATCGGCATTGTGCTTTTGTATTTAATTCCGTTGCAATTTCTGTGTTTCATCGTCAATAAGAAGGTCAGATTGATACAGTAAACCTGAAGTGAAGCATCGGAACCTATAACTAGTGTTCAGGAATGGTTCAAATCATAGACAGTAAGAAGAGTCAATTTTTATGTACTTAAGTCGGCATTGTGAATATTCTATTTAATTCCGATGCAATTTCTGTGTTTCATCGACAATAAGGAAGCCAGAGGGATACAGCAAACCTGAAGTGAAGCATAGGAATCTATAGCTAGTGTCACAGGAGAGGTTCAAACATAGACAGTAAGAAGTGTCAGTTTCCTTGAACTTAAGTCGGCATTGTGCCTTTTGTATTTAATTCCGATGCAATTTCTGTGTTTCGTCGTCAATAGGAATGTCCACGGGATACAGTAAACCTGATGTGCAACATCGGAAACTACAACCGGGCTCACAGGAAAGGTTCAAATCATAGACAGCAAGGAGAGCCAGTCTTCTTGTACTTGAGTCGCCATTGTGCATTTTGTATTTAATTCCGATGCAATTTCTGTGTTTCATCGTCAATAAGAAGGTCAGACGGATACAGTAAACCGGAAGCGAAGCATCGGAATCTGTAACTTGTGTCACAGGAATGGTTCAAAACATAGACAGTAAGAAGAGTCAGTTTTCTTGTACTTAAGTCGGAATGTGCATTTTGTATTTAATTCCAATGCAATTTCTGTGTTTCATCGTCAATAAGAAGGTCCACGGGATACAGAAAACCTCAAGTGAAGCATCGGAATCTATAACTAGTGCCACAGGCATGATTCACATCATAGACAATAAGAAGAGTCAGTCTTCTTGTACTTAAGTCGGCATTGTGCTTCTGTATTTAGTTAAGATGCAATTTTTGTGTTTCATCGTCAATAAGGAGGTCAGAGGCATACAGTAAACCTGTAGTGAAGTATCGGAATCTAGAACTAGTGCCACAGGAATGGTTCAAAACATAGGCAGTAGGAAGAGTCAGTCTTCTTGTACTTCAGTCTGCATTGTGCCTTTTGTATTTAATTCCGATGCAATTTCTGTGTTTCATCGTCAATAAGAAGGTCAGAGGGATACAGTTAAACTGAAGTGAAGCATCGGAATCTATAACTAGTGTCACAGGAATGGTTCAAAACACAGACAGTAAGAAGAGTCAGTCTTCTTGTTCTAAAGTCGGCATTGTGCCTTTTGTATTTAACTCCGATGCAATTTCTGTACTTCATCATCAATAAGAAGGTCAGCTGGATACAGTATACCTGAAGTGCAGCATCTGAATCTATAACTAGTGTCACAGGAATGGTTCAAACCATAGACAGTAAGAAGAGTCAGTCTCCTTGTACTTAAGTCTGCATTGTGCCTTTTGTATTTAGTTAAGATGCAATATCTGTGTTTCATCGTCAATAAGGAGGTCAGAGAGATACAGTAAACCTGAAGTGAAGCATCGGAATCTAAAACTAGTGTCACAGGAATGGTTCAAATCATAGACAGTAAGAAGAGTCAATTTTTTTGTACTTAAGTCGGCATTGTGAATATTCTATTTAATTCCGATGCAATTTCTGTGTTTCATCGTCAATAAGGAAGCCAGAGGGATACAGTAAACCTGAAGTGAAGCATCGGAATCTATAACTTGTGTCACAGGAATGGTTCAAAACAGAGACAGTATGAAGAGTCAGTTTTGTTGTACTTAAGTCGGCATTGTGCCTTTTGTATTTAATTCCGATGCAATTTCTGTGTTTCATTGTCAAAAAGGAGGTCCAAGGGATACATTAAACCTGAAGTGAAGCATCGGAATCTAAAATAAGTGTCACAGGAATGGTTCTAAACATAGACAGTAGGAAGAGGCAGTCTTATTGTACTTGAGTCGGCATTGTGCTTTTTGTATTTAATTCCGATGCAATTTCTGTGTTTCACCGTCAATAAGAAGGTCACAAGGATACATTAAAACCGAAGTGAAGCATCGGAATCAATTACTAGTGTCACAGGAATGGTTCAAAGCATAGACATTAGGAAGAGTCAGTCTTCTTGTACTAAAGTCGGCATTGTGCCTTTTGTATTTAATTCCGATGCAATTTCTGTGCTTCATCATCAATAAGAAGGTCAGCTGGATACAGAATACCTGAAATGCAGCCTCTGAATCTATAACTAGTGTCACAGGAATGGTTGAAACCATAGACAGTAAGAAGAGTCAGTCTTCTTGAACTTAAGTCGGCATTGTGCCTTTTGTATTTAATTATGATGCAATTTCTGTAATTCATCGACAATAAGAAGGTCCAAGGGATACAGTAAACCTGAAGTGATGCATCGGAATCTACAACTGGTGTCACAGGAATGGTTCAAAACGTAGACAGTAAGAAGAGTCAGTCTTCTTGTACTTAAGTCGGCATTGTGCATTTTGTATTTACGTCCGATGCAATTTCTGTGTCTTATCGTCAATAAGAAGGTCCGAGGGATACAGTAAACCTAATGTGAAGCATCGTAATCTATAACTAGTGCCGCAGGAATGGTTCAAAACATAGACAGTAAGAAGAGTCAGTTTTCTTGTACTTTAGTCGGCATTGTGCCATCTGTTTATAATTCCGAAGCAATTTCTTGTTTCATCGTCAATAAGAAGGTCACAGGGATACGGTAAACCTGAAGTGAAGCATCGGAATCTATAACTAGTGTCACAGGAATGGTTCAAAACATAGGCAGTAAGAAGAACCAGTCTTCTTGTACTTGAGTCAGCATTGTGCCTTTTGTATTTTATTCTGATGGAAGTTCGGTCTGTGATCGTCACTAAGAAGGTCAGAGGGATACAGTAAACCTAAAGTGAAGCATCGGAATCTATAACTAGTGTCACAGGAATGGTTCAAAACATAGACAGTAAGAAGAGTCAGTCTTCTTGTACTTAAGTCTGCATTGTCGCGTTTGTATTTAGTTAAGATGCAATTTCTGTGATCCATCGTCAATAAGGGGGTCAGAGAGATACAAAAACCTGAAGTGAAGCATCGCAATCTAAAACTAGAGTCACAGGAATGGTTCAAAACGTAGACAGTAGGAAGAGTCAGTCTCCTTGTACTTAAGTCTGCATTGTGCCTTTTGTATTTAGTTAAGATGCAATTTCTGTGTTTCATCGTCAATAAGGAGGTCAAAGAGATACAGTAAACCTGAAGTGAAGCATCGGAAACTAAAACTAGTGTCACAGGAATGGTTCAAATCATAGACAGTAAGAAGAGTCAATTTTTTTGTACTTAAGTCGGCATTGTGAATATTCTATTTAATTTCGATGCAATTTCTGTGTTTCATCGTCAATAAGGAAGCCAGAGGGATACAGTAAACCTGAAGTGAAGCATCGGAATCTATAACTAGTGTCACAGGAATGGTTCAAAACATAGACAGAATGAAGAGTCAGTTTTCTTGTACTTAAGTCGGCATTTGCCTTTTGTATTTAATTCCGATGCAATGTCTGTGTTTCATCGTCAAAAAGGAGGTCCGAGGGATACATTAAACCTGAAGTGAAGCATCGGAATCTAAAATAAGTGTCACAGGAATGGTTCTAAACATAGACATTAGGAAGAGGCTGTCCTCTTGTACTTCAGTCGGCATTGTGCTTTTTGTATTTAATTCCGATGCAATTTCTGTGTTTCATCGTCAATAAGAAGGTCAGAGGGATACAGTAAAACCGAAGTGAAGCATCGGAATCAATTACTAGTGTCACAGGAATGGTTCAAAACATAGACATTAGGATGAGTCAGTCTTCTTGTACTAATGTCGGCATTGTGCCTTTTGTATTTAATTCCGATGCAATTTCTGTGCTTCATCATCAATAAGAAGGTCAGCTGGATTCAGTATACCTGAAGTGCAGCCTCTGAATCTACAACTAGTGTCACAGGAATGGTTCAAAACGTAGACAGTAAGAAGAGTCAGTCTTCTTGTACTTAAGTCGGCATTGTGCATTTTGTATTTAAGTCCGATGCAATTTCTGTGTTTTATCGTCAATAAGAAGGTCCGAGGGATACAGTAAACCTAATGTGAAGCATCTGAATCTATAACTAGTGTCACAGGAATGGTTCAAACCATAGACAGTAAGAAGAGTCAGTCTCCTTGTACTTAAGTCTGCATTGTGCCTTTTGTATTTAGTTAAGATGCAATATCTGTGTTTCATCGTCAATAAGGAGGTCAGAGAGATACAGTAAACCTGAAGTGAAGCATCGGAATCTAAAACTAGTGTCACAGGAATGGTTCAAATCATAGACAGTAAGAAGAGTCAATTTTTTTGTACTTAAGTCGGCATTGTGAATATTCTATTTAATTCCGATGCAATTTCTGTGTTTCATCGTCAATAAGGAAGCCAGAGGGATACAGTAAACCTGAAGTGAAGCATCGGAATCTATAACTTGTGTCACAGGAATGGTTCAAAACAGAGACAGTATGAAGAGTCAGTTTTGTTGTACTTAAGTCGGCATTGTGCCTTTTGTATTTAATTCCGATGCAATTTCTGTGTTTCATTGTCAAAAAGGAGGTCCAAGGGATACATTAAACCTGAAGTGAAGCATCGGAATCTAAAATAAGTGTCACAGGAATGGTTCTAAACATAGACAGTAGGAAGAGGCAGTCTTATTGTACTTGAGTCGGCATTGTGCTTTTTGTATTTAATTCCGATGCAATTTCTGTGTTTCACCGTCAATAAGAAGGTCACAAGGATACATTAAAACCGAAGTGAAGCATCGGAATCAATTACTAGTGTCACAGGAATGGTTCAAAGCATAGACATTAGGAAGAGTCAGTCTTCTTGTACTAAAGTCGGCATTGTGCCTTTTGTATTTAATTCCGATGCAATTTCTGTGCTTCATCATCAATAAGAAGGTCAGCTGGATACAGAATACCTGAAATGCAGCCTCTGAATCTATAACTAGTGTCACAGGAATGGTTGAAACCATAGACAGTAAGAAGAGTCAGTCTTCTTGAACTTAAGTCGGCATTGTGCCTTTTGTATTTAATTATGATGCAATTTCTGTAATTCATCGACAATAAGAAGGTCCAAGGGATACAGTAAACCTGAAGTGATGCATCGGAATCTACAACTGGTGTCACAGGAATGGTTCAAAACGTAGACAGTAAGAAGAGTCAGTCTTCTTGTACTTAAGTCGGCATTGTGCATTTTGTATTTACGTCCGATGCAATTTCTGTGTCTTATCGTCAATAAGAAGGTCCGAGGGATACAGTAAACCTAATGTGAAGCATCGTAATCTATAACTAGTGCCGCAGGAATGGTTCAAAACATAGACAGTAAGAAGAGTCAGTTTTCTTGTACTTTAGTCGGCATTGTGCCATCTGTTTATAATTCCGAAGCAATTTCTTGTTTCATCGTCAATAAGAAGGTCACAGGGATACGGTAAACCTGAAGTGAAGCATCGGAATCTATAACTAGTGTCACAGGAATGGTTCAAAACATAGGCAGTAAGAAGAACCAGTCTTCTTGTACTTGAGTCAGCATTGTGCCTTTTGTATTTTATTCTGATGGAAGTTCGGTCTGTGATCGTCACTAAGAAGGTCAGAGGGATACAGTAAACCTAAAGTGAAGCATCGGAATCTATAACTAGTGTCACAGGAATGGTTCAAAACATAGACAGTAAGAAGAGTCAGTCTTCTTGTACTTAAGTCTGCATTGTCGCGTTTGTATTTAGTTAAGATGCAATTTCTGTGACCCATCGTCAATAAGGGGGTCAGAGAGATACAAAAACCTGAAGTGAAGCATCGCAATCTAAAACTAGAGTCACAGGAATGGTTCAAAACGTAGACAGTAGGAAGAGTCAGTCTCCTTGTACTTAAGTCTGCATTGTGCCTTTTGTATTTAGTTAAGATGCAATTTCTGTGTTTCATCGTCAATAAGGAGGTCAAAGAGATACAGTAAACCTGAAGTGAAGCATCGGAAACTAAAACTAGTGTCACAGGAATGGTTCAAATCATAGACAGTAAGAAGAGTCAATTTTTTTGTACTTAAGTCGGCATTGTGAATATTCTATTTAATTTCGATGCAATTTCTGTGTTTCATCGTCAATAAGGAAGCCAGAGGGATACAGTAAACCTGAAGTGAAGCATCGGAATCTATAACTAGTGTCACAGGAATGGTTCAAAACATAGACAGAATGAAGAGTCAGTTTTCTTGTACTTAAGTCGGCATTTGCCTTTTGTATTTAATTCCGATGCAATGTCTGTGTTTCATCGTCAAAAAGGAGGTCCGAGGGATACATTAAACCTGAAGTGAAGCATCGGAATCTAAAATAAGTGTCACAGGAATGGTTCTAAACATAGACATTAGGAAGAGGCTGTCCTCTTGTACTTCAGTCGGCATTGTGCTTTTTGTATTTAATTCCGATGCAATTTCTGTGTTTCATCGTCAATAAGAAGGTCAGAGGGATACAGTAAAACCGAAGTGAAGCATCGGAATCAATTACTAGTGTCACAGGAATGGTTCAAAACATAGACATTAGGATGAGTCAGTCTTCTTGTACTAATGTCGGCATTGTGCCTTTTGTATTTAATTCCGATGCAATTTCTGTGCTTCATCATCAATAAGAAGGTCAGCTGGATTCAGTATACCTGAAGTGCAGCCTCTGAATCTACAACTAGTGTCACAGGAATGGTTCAAAACGTAGACAGTAAGAAGAGTCAGTCTTCTTGTACTTAAGTCGGCATTGTGCATTTTGTATTTAAGTCCGATGCAATTTCTGTGTTTTATCGTCAATAAGAAGGTCCGAGGGATACAGTAAACCTAATGTGAAGCATCGTAATCTATAACTAGTGCCACAGGAATGGTTCAAAATATAGGCAGTAAGAAGAGTCAGTTTTCTTGTACTTAAGTCGGCATTGTGCCATCTGTTTATAATTCCGAAGCAATTTCTTGTTTAATCGTCAACAAGAAGGTCACAGGGATACAGTAAACCTGAGGTGAAGCATCGGAATCTATAACTAGTGCCACAGGAATGGTTCAAAATATAGGCAGTAAGAAGAGTCAGTTTTCTTGTACTTAAGTCGGCATTGTGCCATCTGTTTATAATTCCGAAGCAATTTCTTGTTTCATCGTCAATAAGAAGGTCACACGGATACGGTAAACCTGAAGTGAAGCATCGGAATCTATAACTAGTGTCACAGGAATGGTTCAAAACATAGGCAGTAAGAAGAACCAGTCTTCTTGTACTTGAGTCAGCATTGTGCCTTTTGTATTTTATTCCGATGAAAGTTCGGTCTGTGATCGTCACTAAGAAGGTCAGAGGGTTACAGTAAACATAAAGTGAAGCATCGGAATCTATAACTAGTGTCACAGGAATGGTTCAAAACATAGACAGTAAGAAGAGTCAGTCTTCTTGTACATAAGTCTGCATTGTGGCTTTTGTATTTAGTTAAGATGCAATTTCTGTGATCCATCGTCAATAAGGGGGTCAGAGAGATACAAAAACCTGAAGTGAAGCATCGCAATCTAAAACTAGAGTCACAGGAATGGTTCAAAACGTAGACAGTAGGAAGAGTAAGTCTTCTTGAACTTAAGTCGGGATTGTGCCTTTTGTATTTAATTCCGATGCAAATTCTGTGTTTCATCGTCAATAAGATGGTCAGAGGGATACAGTAAAACTGAAGTGAAGCATCGGAATCTATAACTAGTGTCACAGGAATGGTTCAAATCATAGACAGTAAGAAGAGGGAGTCTTCTTGTACCTAAGTCGGCATTGTGCCTTTTGTATATAATTCCGATGCAATTTCTGTGTTTCATCGTCAATAAGAAGGTCAGCTGGATACAGTAAACCTGAAGTGAAGCATCGGAATCTATAACTAGTGTCACAGGAATGGTTCAAAGCATAGGCAGTAAGAAGAGCCAGTCTTCTTGTACTTGAGTCGGCATTGTGCCTTTTGCATTTAATTCTGATGAAATTTCTGTGTTTGATCGTCAATAAGAAGGTCAGAGTGATACAGAAAACCTCAAGTGAAGCATCGGAATCTATAACTAGTGCCACAGGAATGATTCAAATCATAGACAATAAGAAGAGTCAGTCTTCTTGTACTTAAGTCGGCATTGTGCTCCTGTATTTAGTTAAGATGCAATTTCTGTGTTTCATCGTCAATAAGGAAGTCAGAGGCATACAGTAAACCTGTAGTGAAGTATCGGAACCAAAATTAGTGCCACAGGAATGGTTCACAACATATACAGTAGGAAGAGTCAGACTTCTTGTACTTCAGTCTGCATTGTGCCTTTTGTATTTAATTCCGATGCAATTTCTGTGTTTCATCGTCAATAAGAAGGTCAGAGGGATACAGTTAAACTGAAGTGAAGCATCGGAATCTATAACTAGTGTCACAGGAATGGTTCAAACCATAGACAGTAAGAAGAGTCAGTCTCCTTGTACTTAAGTCTGCATTGTGCCTTTTGTATTCAGTTAAGATGCAATTTCTGTGTTTCATCGTCAATAAGGAGGTCAGAGAGATACAGTAACCCTGAAGTGAAGCATCGGAATCTAAAACTAGTGTCACAGGAATGGTTCAAATCATAGACAGTAAGAAGAGTCAATATTTTTGTGCTTAAGACGGCATTGTGAATAATCTATTTAATTCCGAATCAATTTCTGTGTTTCATCGTCAATAAGGAAGCCAGAGGGATACAGTAAACCTGAAGTGAAGCATCGGAATCTAAAACTAGTGTCACAGGAATGGTTCAAATCATAGACAGTAAGAAGAGTCAATTTTTTTGTGCTTAAGACGGCATTGTGAATAATCTATTTAATTCCGAATCAATTTCTGTGTTTCATCGTCAATAAGGAAGCCAGAGGGATACAGTAAACCTGAAGTGAAGCATCGGAATCTATAACTAGTGTCACAGGAATGGTTCAAAACATAGACAGAAGGAAGAGCCAGTCTTCTTGTACTTGAGTCGGTATTGTGCCTTTTGTATTTAATTCCGATGAAATTTCTGAGTTTGATCGTCAATAAAAAGGTCAGAGGGATAAGGTAAACCTGAAGTGAAGCATCGGAATCTATAACTAGTATCACAGGAATGGTTCAAATCATAGACAGAAAGAAGAGTCCGTTTTCTTGTAATTAAGTCGGCATTGTGCCTTTTGAGTTTAATTCCGATGCACATTCTGTGTTTCATCGTCAATAAGAAGGTCAGAGGGATACAGTAAACCTGAAGTGAAGCATCGGATGCTATAACTAGTGTCACAGGAATGGTTCAAAACATAGACAGTAGGAAGAGCCAGTCTTCTTGTACTTGAGTCGGTATTGTGACTTTTGTATTTAATTCCGATGAAATTTCTGTGTTTGATCGTCAATAAGAAGGTCAGAGGGATACAGTAAACGTGAAGTGAAGCATCGGAATCTATAACTAGTGTCACAGGAATGGTTCAAAGCATAGACAATAAGAAGAGTCAGTCTTCTTGTACTTAAGTCTGCATTGTGCCTTTTGTAATTAATAAGATGCAATTTCTGTGTTTCATCGTCAATAAGGAGGCCCGAAAGATACAGTAAACCTGAAGTGAAGCATCGGAATTTGAAACAAGTGTCACTGGAATGGTTCTAAACATAGCAGTAGGAAGAGTCAGTCTTCTTGTACTTCAGTCGACATTGTGCCTTTTGTATTTATTTCCGATGCAATTTCTGTGTTTCATCGTCAATCAGAAGGTCAGAGGGATACAGTGAAACTGAAGTGAAGCATCGGAATCAATTACTAGTGTCACAGGAATGGTTCAAAACATAGACAGTTTGAAGAGTCAGTCTTCTTGTACTAAAGTCGGCATTGTGCCTTTTGTATTTAATTCCGATGCAATTTCTGTGCTTCATCATCAATAAGAAGGTCAGCTGGATACAGTATACCTGAAGTGCACCCTCTGAATTTATAACTAGTGTCACAAGAATGGCTCAAACCATAGACATAAAGAAGAGTCAGTCTTCTTGTACTTAAGTCTGCATTGTGCCTTTTGTAATTAGTTAAAATGCAATTTCTGTGTTTCATCGTCAATAAGAAGGTCCAAGGGATACAGTAAACCTGAAGTGAAGCTTCGGAATCTATAACTAATGTCACAGGAATGGTTCAAAGCATAGACAGTAAGAGGAGCCAGTCTTCTTGTACTTAAGTCGGCATTGTGTCTTCTGTATATAATTCCGAAGCAATTTCTGTGTTTCATCGTCAATAATATGGTCACAGGGATACAGAAAACCTGAAGTGAAGCATCGGAATCTATAACTAGTGTCACTGGAATGGTTCAAAACATAGACAGTAAGAAGAGTCAGTTTTCTTGTACTTAAGTCGGCATTCTGCCTCTTGTATTTAATTCCGATGCAATTTCTGTGTTTCATCATCAATGAGAAGGTCAGAGGGATACAGTAAACCTTTAGTGAAGCCTCGGAATCTATAACTAGTGTCACAGGAATGGTTCAAAACATAGACAGTAAGAAGAGTCAATTTTTTTGTACTTAAGTCGGCATTGTGAATATTCTATTTAATTCCGATGCAATTACTGTGTTTCATCGTGAATAAGGAGGCCAGAGGGATACAGTAAACCTGAAGTGAAGCATCGGAATCTATAACTAGTGTCACAGGAAAGGTTCAAAAATAGACAGTAAGAAGTGTCGGTTTTCTTGTACTTAAGTCGGCATTGTGCTTTTTGTATTCAATTCCGATGCAGTTTCTGCTTTTCGTCGTCAATAAGAAGGTTCACGGGATCAGTAAATCTGAAGTAAAGCTTCGGAATCTAAAACCGGTCTCACAGGAAAGGTTCAAAGCATAGACAGTAAGAAGAGCCAGTATTCTTGTACTTGAGTCGGCTTTGTGCCTTTTGTATTTAATTCCTATGCTATTGCTGTGTTTCATCATCAATAAGAAGGTCAGAGGGATACAGTAAACCCGAATTGAAGCATCGGATTCTATAACTAGTGTCACAGGAATGGTTAAAAACATAGACAGTAAGAAGAGTCAGTTTTCTTGTACTTAAGTCGGCATTGTGCCTTCTGTATATAATTCCGAAGCAATTTCTGTGTTTCATCGTCAATAAGAAGGTCACAGGAATACAGTAAACCTGAAGTGAAGCATCGGAAACTATAACTAGTGTCACAGGAATGGTTCAAAACATAGACAGTAAGAAGAGTCAGTTTTCTTGTACTTAAGTCGGTATTGTGCGTTTTGCATTTAATTCCGATGCAATTTCTGTGTTTCATCGTCATTATGGAGGTCAGAGGGATACAGTAAACCTGAAGTGAAGCATCGGAATCTATAACTAGTGTCACAGGTATGGTTCAAACCATAGACAGTAAGAGGAGTCAGTTTTCTTGTACTTAAGTCGACACTGTGCCTATTCTATTTAATTCCGATGCAATTTCTGTGCTTCGGCGTCAATAAGAAGTCCAAGGGATACCGTAAACCTGAAGTGAAGCATCGGAATCTAAAACCGGGCTCACAGGAAAGGTTCGAAACATAGACAGTAAGAAGAGCCAGTCTTCTTGTACTTGAGACGGCATTGTGCCTTTTGCATTTAATTCCGATGCAATTTCTGTGTTTCATCGTCAATAAGAAAGGCAGAGGGATACAGTAAACCTGAAGTGAAGCATCGGATTCTATAACTAGTGTCACAGGAATGGTTCAAAACATAGGCAGTAAGAAGAGCCAGTCTTCTTGTACTTGAGTCGGTATTGTGCCTTTTGTATTTAATTCCGATGAAATTTCTGTGTTTGATCGTCAATAAGAAGGTCAGAGGGATACAGTAATTCTAAAGTGAAGCATCGGAATCTATAACTAGTGTCACAGGAATGGTTCAAAGCATAGACATTAAGAAGAGTCAGTATTCTTGTACTTAAGTCTGTATTGTGCCTTTTGTAATTAGTTAAGATGCAATTTCTGTGTTTCATCGTCAATAAGGAGGCCCGAGGGATACAGTAAACCTGAAGTGAAGCATCGGAATCTATAACTAGTGTCACAGGAATGGTTGAAGACGTAGACGGTAAGAAGAATCAGTCTTCTTGTACTTAAGTCGGCATTGTGCGTTTTGTATATGATTCCAATGCAATTTCTGTGTTTCATCGTCTATAAGAAGCTCAGAGGGATACAGTAAACCTGAAGTGAAGCATCGGAATCTATAACTAGTGTCACAGGAATGGTTCAAGACATAGACAGTAAGAGGCGTCAGTCTTCTTGTCCCTAAGTCGGCATTGTGCCTTTGTATATAATTCCGATGCAATTTCTGTGTTTCATCGTCAATATGAAGGTCAGAGGGATACAGTTAAACTGAAGTGAAGCATCAGAATCTATAACTAGTGTCACAGGAATGGTTCAAAACATAGACAGTAAGAAGAGTCAGTTTTCTTGTACTTAAGTCGGCATTGTGCCTTTTGTATTTAATTCCGATGCAATTTCTTTGTTTCATCGTTAATAAGGAGGCCAGACGGATACAGCAAAACCTGAAGTGAAGCATCGGAATTTAAAACTAGTGTCACAGGAATGGTTCAAGACATAGACAGTAAGAGGCGTCAGTCTTCTTGTTCCTAAGTCGGCATTGTGCCTTTTGTATATAATTCCGATGCAATTTCTGTGTTTCATCGTCAATACGAAGGTCAGAGGGATACAGTTAAACTAAAGTGAACCATCAGAATCTATAACTAGTGTCGCAGGAATGGTTCAAAACATAGACAGTAAGAAGAGTCAGACTTCTTGTATTTAAGTCGGCTTTGTGCCTTTTGTATTTAATTATGATGCAATTTCTGTGTTTCATCGTCAATAAGAAGGTCCAAGAAATACAGTAAACCTTAGGTGAAGCATCGGAATCTATAACTAGTGTCAAAGGAATGGTTCAAAAACATAGGCAGTAGCAAGAGTCAGTCTTCTTGTACTTAAGTCGGCATTGTGCATTTTGTATTTAATTCCGATGCAATTTCTGTGTTTCATCGTCAATAGGAAGGTCAGAGGGATACAGTAAACCTGAAGTGAAGCATCGGAATCTATAAATACTGTCACAGGAATGGATCAAAACATAGACAGTAAGAAGAGTTAGTTTTCTTGTATTTAAGTCGGCATTGTGCCTATTCTATTTAATTCCGATGCAATATCTGTGTTTCATCGTCAATAAGAATGTCAGAGGGATACAGTAAACCTGAAGTGAAGCATCGGAATCTATAACTACTGTCACAGGAATGGATCAAAACATAGACAGTAAGAAGAGTTAGTTTTCTTGTATTTAAGTCGGCATTGTGCCTAATCTATTTAATTCCGATGCAATTTCTGTGTTACGACGTCAATAAGAAGGTCCAAGGGATACGGTAAACCTGAAGTGAAGCATCGGAATCTAAAACCGGTCTCACAGGAAAGGTTCAAAACACAGACAGTAAGAGGAGTCAGTTTTCTTGTACTTAAGTCGGCAATGTGCCTTTTCTATTTAATTCCAATGCAATTTCTGTGTTTCAACGTCAATAAGAAGGTAAGAGGGATACAGTAAACCTGAAGTGAAGCATCGGAATCTATAACTAGTGTCACAGGAATGCTTCAAAATTTAGACAGTAAGAAGTGTCAGTTTTCTTGTACTTGAGACGGCATTGTGCCTTTTGTATTCAGTTCCGATGCAATATCTGCTTTTCGTCGTCAATAAGAAGGTCAACGGGATACAGTAAACCTGAAGTGAGGCATCGGAATCAAAAACCGGATTCACAGGAAAGGTTAAAAACATAGACAGTAAGAAGAGCCAGTCATCTTGTACTTGAGTCTCATTGTGCCTTTTGTATCTCATTCCGATGCAATTTCTGTGTTTCATCGTCAATAAGAAAGTCAGAGGGATACAGTAAACCTGAAGTGAAGCATGGGAAACTATAACTAGTGTCACAGGAATGGTTCAAAACATAGGCTGTAAGAAGAGCCAGTCTTCTTGTACTTGAGTCGGTATTGTGCCTTTTGTATTTAATTCCGATTAAATTTCTGTGTTTGATCGTCAATAAGAAGGTCAGCTAGATACAGTAAACCTGAAGTGAAGCATCGGAATCTATAACTAGTGTCACAGGAATGGTACATAACATAGGCAGTAAGAGGAGCCAGTCTTCTTGTACTTGAGTCGGCATTGTGCCTTTTGTATTTAATTCCGATGCAATTTCTGTGTTTCATCGTCAATACGAAGGTCAGAGGGATACAGTAAAACTGAAGTGAAGCATCGGAATTTAAAACTAGTGTCGCAGGAATGGTCCAAAACATTACAGTAGGAAGAGTCAGTCCTCTCGTACTTCAGTCAGCATTGTGCCTTTTGTATTTAATTCCGATGCAATTTCTGTGTTTCATCGTCAATACGAAGGTCAGAGGGATACAGTAAAACTGAAGTGAAGCATCGGAATCTATAACTAGTGTCACAGGAGTGGTTCTAAACATAGACAGTAAGAAGGATCAGTCTTCTTGTACTTAAGTCGGCATTGTGCCTCTTGTATTTAATTCCGATGCAATTTCTTTGTTTCGTCGTCAATAGAAATGTCCAAGGGATACAGTAAACCTGAAGTGAAGCATCGGAATCTAAAACTAGTGTCACAGGAATGGTTCAAAACATAGACAGTAGGAAGAGACAGCCTTCCTGTACTTCAGTCGGCATTGTGCCTTTTGTATTTAATTCCGATGCAATTTCTGTGTTTCATCGTCAATAAGAAGGTCAGCTGGATACAGTAAACCTGAAGTGAAGCATCGGAATCTATAACTAGTGTCACAGGAATGGTTCAAAACATAGGCAGTAAGAAGAGCCAGTCTTCTTGTACTTGAGTCGGCATTGTGCCTTTTGCATTTAATTCCGATGAAATTTCTGTGTTTGATCGTCAATAAGAAGGTCAGAGGGATACAGAAAACTTCAAGTCAATCATCGGAATCTATAACTAGTGCCACAGGAATGATTCAAATCATAGACAATAAGAAGAGTCAGTCTTCTTGTACTTAAGTCGGCATTGTGCTTCTGTATTTAGTTAAGATGCAATTTCTGTGTTTCATCGTCAATAAGGAGGTCAGAGGCATACAGTAAACCTGTAGTGAAGCATTGGAATCTAAAACTCTTGCCACAGGAATGGTTCAAAACATAGACAGTAGGAAGAGTCAGTCTTCTTGTACATCAGTCTGCATTGTGCCTTTTGTATTTAATTCCGATGCAATTTCTGTGTTTCATCGTCAATAAGAAGGTCAGAGTGATACAGTTAAACTGAAGTGAAGCATCGGAATCTATAACTAGTGTCACAGGAATGGTTCAAACCATAGACAGTGAGAAGAGTCAGTCTTTTTGAACTTAAGTCGGCGTTGTGCCTTTTGTATTTAATTCCGATGATATATCTGTGTTTCATCGTCAATAAGAAGGTCAGAGGGATACAGTAAACCTGAAGTGATGCATCGGAACCTACAACTAGTGTCACAGGAATGGTTCAAAACGTAGACAGTAAGAAGAGTCAGTCTTCTTGTACGTAAGTGGGCATTGTGTGTTTTGTATATAATTCCGATGCAATTTCTGTGTTTCATCGTCTATAAGAAGGTCTGAGGGATACAGTAAACCTGAAGTGAAGCATCGGAATCCATAACTAGTGTCACAGGAATGGTTCAAAACATAGACAGTAGGAAGAGTCAGTTTTCTTGTACTTGAATCGGCATTGTGCTTTTGTATTTAATTCCGTTGCAATTTCTGTGTTTCATCGTCAATAAGAAGGTCAGATTGATACAGTAAACCTGAAGTGAAGCATCGGAACCTATAACTAGTGTTCAGGAATGGTTCAAATCATAGACAGTAAGAAGAGTCAATTTTTATGTACTTAAGTCGGCATTGTGAATATTCTATTTAATTCCGATGCAATTTCTGTGTTTCATCGACAATAAGGAAGCCAGAGGGATACAGCAAACCTGAAGTGAAGCATAGGAATCTATAGCTAGTGACACAGGAGAGGTTCAAACATAGACAGTAAGAAGTGTCAGTTTCCTTGAACTTAAGTCGGCATTGTGCCTTTTGTATTTAATTCCGATGCAATTTCTGTGTTTCGTCGTCAATAGGAATGTCCACGGGATACAGTAAACCTGATGTGCAACATCGGAAACTACAACCGGGCTCACAGGAAAGGTTCAAATCATAGACAGCAAGGAGAGCCAGTCTTCTTGTACTTGAGTCGCCATTGTGCATTTTGTATTTAATTCCGATGCAATTTCTGTGTTTCATCGTCAATAAGAAGGTCAGACGGATACAGTAAACCGGAAGCGAAGCATCGGAATCTGTAACTTGTGTCACAGGAATGGTTCAAAACATAGACAGTAAGAAGAGTCAGTTTTCTTGTACTTAAGTCGGAATGTGCATTTTGTATTTAATTCCAATGCAATTTCTGTGTTTCATCGTCAATAAGAAGGTCCACGGGATACAGAAAACCTCAAGTGAAGCATCGGAATCTATAACTAGTGCCACAGGCATGATTCACATCATAGACAATAAGAAGAGTCAGTCTTCTTGTACTTAAGTCGGCATTGTGCTTCTGTATTTAGTTAAGATGCAATTTTTGTGTTTCATCGTCAATAAGGAGGTCAGAGGCATACAGTAAACCTGTAGTGAAGTATCGGAATCTAGAACTAGTGCCACAGGAATGGTTCAAAACATAGGCAGTAGGAAGAGTCAGTCTTCTTGTACTTCAGTCTGCATTGTGCCTTTTGTATTTAATTCCGATGCAATTTCTGTGTTTCATCGTCAATAAGAAGGTCAGAGGGATACAGTTAAACTGAAGTGAAGCATCGGAATCTATAACTAGTGTCACAGGAATGGTTCAAAACACAGACAGTAAGAAGAGTCAGTCTTCTTGTTCTAAAGTCGGCATTGTGCCTTTTGTATTTAACTCCGATGCAATTTCTGTACTTCATCATCAATAAGAAGGTCAGCTGGATACAGTATACCTGAAGTGCAGCATCTGAATCTATAACTAGTGTCACAGGAATGGTTCAAACCATAGACAGTAAGAAGAGTCAGTCTCCTTGTACTTAAGTCTGCATTGTGCCTTTTGTATTTAGTTAAGATGCAATATCTGTGTTTCATCGTCAATAAGGAGGTCAGAGAGATACAGTAAACCTGAAGTGAAGCATCGGAATCTAAAACTAGTGTCACAGGAATGGTTCAAATCATAGACAGTAAGAAGAGTCAATTTTTTTGTACTTAAGTCGGCATTGTGAATATTCTATTTAATTCCGATGCAATTTCTGTGTTTCATCGTCAATAAGGAAGCCAGAGGGATACAGTAAACCTGAAGTGAAGCATCGGAATCTATAACTTGTGTCACAGGAATGGTTCAAAACAGAGACAGTATGAAGAGTCAGTTTTGTTGTACTTAAGTCGGCATTGTGCCTTTTGTATTTAATTCCGATGCAATTTCTGTGTTTCATTGTCAAAAAGGAGGTCCAAGGGATACATTAAACCTGAAGTGAAGCATCGGAATCTAAAATAAGTGTCACAGGAATGGTTCTAAACATAGACAGTAGGAAGAGGCAGTCTTATTGTACTTGAGTCGGCATTGTGCTTTTTGTATTTAATTCCGATGCAATTTCTGTGTTTCACCGTCAATAAGAAGGTCACAAGGATACATTAAAACCGAAGTGAAGCATCGGAATCAATTACTAGTGTCACAGGAATGGTTCAAAGCATAGACATTAGGAAGAGTCAGTCTTCTTGTACTAAAGTCGGCATTGTGCCTTTTGTATTTAATTCCGATGCAATTTCTGTGCTTCATCATCAATAAGAAGGTCAGCTGGATACAGAATACCTGAAATACAGCCTCTGAATCTATAACTAGTGTCACAGGAATGGTTGAAACCATAGACAGTAAGAAGAGTCAGTCTTCTTGAACTTAAGTCGGCATTGTGCCTTTTGTATTTAATTATGATGCAATTTCTGTAATTCATCGACAATAAGAAGGTCCAAGGGATACAGTAAACCTGAAGTGATGCATCGGAATCTACAACTGGTGTCACAGGAATGGTTCAAAACGTAGACAGTAAGAAGAGTCAGTCTTCTTGTACTTAAGTCGGCATTGTGCATTTTGTATTTACGTCCGATGCAATTTCTGTGTCTTATCGTCAATAAGAAGGTCCGAGGGATACAGTAAACCTAATGTGAAGCATCGTAATCTATAACTAGTGCCGCAGGAATGGTTCAAAACATAGACAGTAAGAAGAGTCAGTTTTCTTGTACTTTAGTCGGCATTGTGCCATCTGTTTATAATTCCGAAGCAATTTCTTGTTTCATCGTCAATAAGAAGGTCACAGGGATACGGTAAACCTGAAGTGAAGCATCGGAATCTATAACTAGTGTCACAGGAATGGTTCAAAACATAGGCAGTAAGAAGAACCAGTCTTCTTGTACTTGAGTCAGCATTGTGCCTTTTGTATTTTATTCTGATGGAAGTTCGGTCTGTGATCGTCACTAAGAAGGTCAGAGGGATACAGTAAACCTAAAGTGAAGCATCGGAATCTATAATTAGTGTCACAGGAATGGTTCAAAACATAGACAGTAAGAAGAGTCAGTCTTCTTGTACTTAAGTCTGCATTGTCGCGTTTGTATTTAGTTAAGATGCAATTTCTGTGATCCATCGTCAATAAGGGGGTCAGAGAGATACAAAAACCTGAAGTGAAGCATCGCAATCTAAAACTAGAGTCACAGGAATGGTTCAAAACGTAGACAGTAGGAAGAGTCAGTCTCCTTGTACTTAAGTCTGCATTGTGCCTTTTTTATTTAGTTAAGATGCAATTTCTGTGTTTCATCGTCAATAAGGAGGTCAAAGAGATACAGTAAACCTGAAGTGAAGCATCGGAATCTATAACTAGTGTCACAGGAATGGTTCAAAACATAGACAGAATGAAGAGTCAGTTTTCTTGTACTTAAGTCGGCATTTGCCTTTTGTATTTAATTCCGATGCAATGTCTGTGTTTCATCGTCAAAAAGGAGGTCCGAGGGATACATTAAACCTGAAGTGAAGCATCGGAATCTAAAATAAGTGTCACAGGAATGGTTCTAAACATAGACATTAGGAAGAGGCTGTCCTCTTGTACTTCAGTCGGCATTGTGCTTTTTGTATTTAATTCCGATGCAATTTCTGTGTTTCATCGTCAATAAGAAGGTCAGAGGGATACAGTAAAACCGAAGTGAAGCATCGGAATCAATTACTAGTGTCACAGGAATGGTTCAAAACATAGACATTAGGATGAGTCAGTCTTCTTGTACTAATGTCGGCATTGTGCCTTTTGTATTTAATTCCGATGCAATTTCTGTGCTTCATCATCAATAAGAAGGTCAGCTGGATTCAGTATACCTGAAGTGCAGCCTCTGAATCTACAACTAGTGTCACAGGAATGGTTCAAAACGTAGACAGTAAGAAGAGTCAGTCTTCTTGTACTTAAGTCGGCATTGTGCATTTTGTATTTAAGTCCGATGCAATTTTTGTGTTTTATCGTCAACAAGAAGGTCCGAGGGATACAGTAAACCTAATGTGAAGCATCGTAATCTATAACTAGTGCCACAGGAATGGTTCAAAATATAGGCAGTAAGAAGAGTCAGTTTTCTTGTACTTAAGTCGGCATTGTGCCATCTGTTTATAATTCCGAAGCAATTTCTTGTTTAATCGTCAACAAGAAGGTCACAGGGATACAGTAAACCTGAGGTGAAGCATCGGAATCTATAACTAGTGCCACAGGAATGGTTCAAAATATAGGCAGTAAGAAGAGTCAGTTTTCTTGTACTTAAGTCGGCATTGTGCCATCTGTTTATAATTCCGAAGCAATTTCTTGTTTCATCGTCAATAAGAAGGTCACACGGATACGGTAAACCTGAAGTGAAGCATCGGAATCTATAACTAGTGTCACAGGAATGGTTCAAAACATAGGCAGTAAGAAGAACCAGTCTTCTTGTACTTGAGTCAGCATTGTGCCTTTTGTATTTTATTCCGATGAAAGTTCGGTCTGTGATCGTCACTAAGAAGGTCAGAGGGTTACAGTAAACATAAAGTGAAGCATCGGAATCTATAACTAGTGTCACAGGAATGGTTCAAAACATAGACAGTAAGAAGAGTCAGTCTTCTTGTACATAAGTCTGCATTGTGGCTTTTGTATTTAGTTAAGATGCAATTTCTGTGATCCATCGTCAATAAGGGGGTCAGAGAGATACAAAAACCTGAAGTGAAGCATCGCAATCTAAAACTAGAGTCACAGGAATGGTTCAAAACGTAGACAGTAGGAAGAGTAAGTCTTCTTGAACTTAAGTCGGGATTGTGCCTTTTGTATTTAATTCCGATGCAAATTCTGTGTTTCATCGTCAATAAGATGGTCAGAGGGATACAGTAAAACTGAAGTGAAGCATCGGAATCTATAACTAGTGTCACAGGAATGGTTCAAATCATAGACAGTAAGAAGAGGGAGTCTTCTTGTACCTAAGTCGGCATTGTGCCTTTTGTATATAATTCCGATGCAATTTCTGTGTTTCATCGTCAATAAGAAGGTCAGCTGGATACAGTAAACCTGAAGTGAAGCATCGGAATCTATAACTAGTGTCACAGGAATGGTTCAAAGCATAGGCAGTAAGAAGAGCCAGTCTTCTTGTACTTGAGTCGGCATTGTGCCTTTTGCATTTAATTCCGATGAAATTTCTGTGTTTGATCGTCAATAAGAAGGTCAGAGTGATACAGAAAACCTCAAGTGAAGCATCGGAATCTATAACTAGTGCCACAGGAATGATTCAAATCATAGACAATAAGAAGAGTCAGTCTTCTTGTACTTAAGTCGGCATTGTGCTCCTGTATTTAGTTAAGATGCAATTTCTGTGTTTCATCGTCAATAAGGAAGTCAGAGGCATACAGTAAACCTGTAGTGAAGTATCGGAACCAAAATTAGTGCCACAGGAATGGTTCACAACATATACAGTAGGAAGAGTCAGACTTCTTGTACTTCAGTCTGCATTGTGCCTTTTGTATTTAATTCCGATGCAATTTCTGTGTTTCATCGTCAATAAGAAGGTCAGAGGGATACAGTTAAACTGAAGTGAAGCATCGGAATCTATAACTAGTGTCACAGGAATGGTTCAAACCATAGACAGTAAGAAGAGTCAGTCTCCTTGTACTTAAGTCCTCATTGTGCCTTTTGTATTCAGTTAAGATGCAATTTCTGTGTTTCATCGTCAATAAGGAGGTCAGAGAGATACAGTAACCCTGAAGTGAAGCATCGGAATCTAAAACTAGTGTCACAGGAATGGTTCAAATCATAGACAGTAAGAAGAGTCAATTTTTTTGTGCTTAAGACGGCATTGTGAATAATCTATTTAATTCCGAATCAATTTCTGTGTTTCATCGTCAATAAGGAAGCCAGAGGGATACAGTAAACCTGAAGTGAAGCATCGGAATCTAAAACTAGTGTCACAGGAATGGTTCAAATCATAGACAGTAAGAAGAGTCAATTTTTTTGTGCTTAAGACGGCATTGTGAATAATCTATTTAATTCCGAATCAATTTCTGTGTTTCATCGTCAATAAGGAAGCCAGAGGGATACAGTAAACCTGAAGTGAAGCATCGGAATCTATAACTAGTGTCACAGGAATGGTTCAAAACATAGACAGAAGGAAGAGCCAGTCTTCTTGTACTTGAGTCGGTATTGTGCCTTTTGTATTTAATTCCGATGAAATTTCTGAGTTTGATCGTAAATAAAAAGGTCAGAGGGATAAGGTAAACCTGAAGTGAAGCATCGGAATCTATAACTAGTATCACAGGAATGGTTCAAATCATAGACAGAAAGAAGAGTCCGTTTTCTTGTAATTAAGTCGGCATTGTGCCTTTTGAGTTTAATTCCGATGCACATTCTGTGTTTCATCGTCAATAAGAAGGTCAGAGGGATACAGTAAACCTGAAGTGAAGCATCGGATGCTATAACTAGTGTCACAGGAATGGTTCAAAACATAGACAGTAGGAAGAGCCAGTCTTCTTGTACTTGAGTCGGTATTGTGACTTTTGTATTTAATTCCGATGAAATTTCTGTGTTTGATCGTCAATAAGAAGGTCAGAGGGATACAGTAAACGTGAAGTGAAGCATCGGAATCTATAACTAGTGTCACAGGAATGGTTCAAAGCATAGACAATAAGAAGAGTCAGTCTTCTTGTACTTAAGTCTGCATTGTGCCTTTTGTAATTAATAAGATGCAATTTCTGTGTTTCATCGTCAATAAGGAGGCCCGAAAGATACAGTAAACCTGAAGTGAAGCATCGGAATTTGAAACAAGTGTCACTGGAATGGTTCTAAACATAGCAGTAGGAAGAGTCAGTCTTCTTGTACTTCAGTCGACATTGTGCCTTTTGTATTTATTTCCGATGCAATTTCTGTGTTTCATCGTCAATCAGAAGGTCAGAGGGATACAGTGAAACTGAAGTGAAGCATCGGAATCAATTACTAGTGTCACAGGAATGGTTCAAAACATAGACAGTTTGAAGAGTCAGTCTTCTTGTACTAAAGTCGGCATTGTGCCTTTTGTATTTAATTCCGATGCAATTTCTGTGCTTCATCATCAATAAGAAGGTCAGCTGGATACAGTATACCTGAAGTGCACCCTCTGAATTTATAACTAGTGTCACAAGAATGGCTCAAACCATAGACATAAAGAAGAGTCAGTCTTCTTGTACTTAAGTCTGCATTGTGCCTTTTGTAATTAGTTAAAATGCAATTTCTGTGTTTCATCGTCAATAAGAAGGTCCAAGGGATACAGTAAACCTGAAGTGAAGCTTCGGAATCTATAACTAGTGTCACAGGAATGGTTCAAAGCATAGACAGTAAGAGGAGCCAGTCTTCTTGTACTTAAGTCGGCATTGTGTCTTCTGTATATAATTCCGAAGCAATTTCTGTGTTTCATCGTCAATAATATGGTCACAGGGATACAGAAAACCTGAAGTGAAGCATCGGAATCTATAACTAGTGTCACTGGAATGGTTCAAAACATAGACAGTAAGAAGAGTCAGTTTTCTTGTACTTAAGTCGGCATTCTGCCTCTTGTATTTAATTCCGATGCAATTTCTGTGTTTCATCATCAATGAGAAGGTCAGAGGGATACAGTAAACCTTTAGTGAATCCTCGGAATCTATAACTAGTGTCACAGGAATGGTTCAAAACATAGACAGTAAGAAGAGTCAATTTTTTTGTACTTAAGTCGGCATTGTGAATATTCTATTTAATTCCGATGCAATTACTGTGTTTCATCGTGAATAAGGAGGCCAGAGGGATACAGTAAACCTGAAGTGAAGCATCGGAATCTATAACTAGTGTCACAGGAAAGGTTCAAAAATAGACAGTAAGAAGTGTCGGTTTTCTTGTACTTAAGTCGGCATTGTGCTTTTTGTATTCAATTCCGATGCAGTTTCTGCTTTTCGTCGTCAATAAGAAGGTTCACGGGATCAGTAAATCTGAAGTAAAGCTTCGGAATCTAAAACCGGTCTCACAGGAAAGGTTCAAAGCATAGACAGTAAGTAGAGCCAGTATTCTTGTACTTGAGTCGGCTTTGTGCCTTTTGTATTTAATTCCTATGCTATTGCTGTGTTTCATCATCAATAAGAAGGTCAGAGGGATACAGTAAACCCGAATTGAAGCATCGGATTCTATAACTAGTGTCACAGGAATGGTTAAAAACATAGACAGTAAGAAGAGTCAGTTTTCTTGTACTTAAGTCGGCATTGTGCCTTCTGTATATAATTCCGAAGCAATTTCTGTGTTTCATCGTCAATAAGAAGGTCACAGGAATACAGTAAACCTGAAGTGAAGCATCGGAAACTATAACTAGTGTCACAGGAATGGTTCAAAACATAGACAGTAAGAAGAGTCAGTTTTCTTGTACTTAAGTCGGTATTGTGCGTTTTGCATTTAATTCCGATGCAATTTCTGTGTTTCATCGTCATTATGGAGGTCAGAGGGATACAGTAAACCTGAAGTGAAGCATCGGAATCTATAACTAGTGTCACAGGTATGGTTCAAACCATAGACAGTAAGAGGAGTCAGTTTTCTTGTACTTAAGTCGACACTGTGCCTATTCTATTTAATTCCGATGCAATTTCTGTGCTTCGGCGTCAATAAGAAGTCCAAGGGATACCGTAAACCTGAAGTGAAGCATCGGAATCTAAAACCGGGCTCACAGGAAAGGTTCGAAACATAGACAGTAAGAAGAGCCAGTCTTCTTGTACTTGAGACGGCATTGTGCCTTTTGCATTTAATTCCGATGCAATTTCTGTGTTTCATCGTCAATAAGAAAGGCAGAGGGATACAGTAAACCTGAAGTGAAGCATCGGATTCTATAACTAGTGTCACAGGAATGGTTCAAAACATAGGCAGTAAGAAGAGCCAGTCTTCTTGTACTTGAGTCGGTATTGTGCCTTTTGTATTTAATTCCGATGAAATTTCTGTGTTTGATCGTCAATAAGAAGGTCAGAGGGATACAGTAATTCTAAAGTGAAGCATCGGAATCTATAACTAGTGTCACAGGAATGGTTCAAAGCATAGACATTAAGAAGAGTCAGTATTCTTGTACTTAAGTCTGTATTGTGCCTTTTGTAATTAGTTAAGATGCAATTTCTGTGTTTCATCGTCAATAAGGAGGCCCGAGGGATACAGTAAACCTGAAGTGAAGCATCGGAATCTATAACTAGTGTCACAGGAATGGTTGAAGACGTAGACGGTAAGAAGAATCAGTCTTCTTGTACTTAAGTCGGCATTGTGCGTTTTGTATATGATTCCAATGCAATTTCTGTGTTTCATCGTCTATAAGAAGCTCAGAGGGATACAGTAAACCTGAAGTGAAGCATCGGAATCTATAACTAGTGTCACAGGAATGGTTCAAGACATAGACAGTAAGAGGCGTCAGTCTTCTTGTCCCTAAGTCGGCATTGTGCCTTTGTATATAATTCCGATGCAATTTCTGTGTTTCATCGTCAATATGAAGGTCAGAGGGATACAGTTAAACTGAAGTGAAGCATCAGAATCTATAACTAGTGTCACAGGAATGGTTCAAAACATAGACAGTAAGAAGAGTCAGTTTTCTTGTACTTAAGTCGGCATTGTGCCTTTTGTATTTAATTCCGATGCAATTTCTTTGTTTCATCGTTAATAAGGAGGCCAGACGGATACAGCAAAACCTGAAGTGAAGCATCGGAATTTAAAACTAGTGTCACAGGAATGGTTCAAGACATAGACAGTAAGAGGCGTCAGTCTTCTTGTTCCTAAGTCGGCATTGTGCCTTTTGTATATAATTCCGATGCAATTTCTGTGTTTCATCGTCAATACGAAGGTCAGAGGGATACAGTTAAACTAAAGTGATCCATCAGAATCTATAACTAGTGTCGCAGGAATGGTTCAAAACATAGACAGTAAGAAGAGTCAGACTTCTTGTATTTAAGTCGGCATTGTGCCTATTCTATTTAATTCCGATGCAATATCTGTGTTTCATCGTCAATAAGAATGTCAGAGGGATACAGTAAACCTGAAGTGAAGCATCGGAATCTATAACTACTGTCACAGGAATGGATCAAAACATAGACAGTAAGAAGAGTTAGTTTTCTTGTATTTAAGTCGGCATTGTGCCTAATCTATTTAATTCCGATGCAATTTCTGTGTTACGACGTCAATAAGAAGGTCCAAGGGATACGGTAAACCTGAAGTGAAGCATCGGAATCTAAAACCGGTCTCACAGGAAAGGTTCAAAACACAGACAGTAAGAGGAGTCAGTTTTCTTGTACTTAAGTCGGCAATGTGCCTTTTCTATTTAATTCCAATGCAATTTCTGTGTTTCAACGTCAATAAGAAGGTAAGAGGGATACAGTAAACCTGAAGTGAAGCATCGGAATCTATAACTAGTGTCACAGGAATGCTTCAAAATTTAGACAGTAAGAAGTGTCAGTTTTCTTGTACTTGAGACGGCATTGTGCCTTTTGTATTCAGTTCCGATGCAATATCTGCTTTTCGTCGTCAATAAGAAGGTCAACGGGATACAGTAAACCTGAAGTGAGGCATCGGAATCAAAAACCGGATTCACAGGAAAGGTTAAAAACATAGACAGTAAGAAGAGCCAGTCATCTTGTACTTGAGTCTCATTGTGCCTTTTGTATCTCATTCCGATGCAATTTCTGTGTTTCATCGTCAATAAGAAAGTCAGAGGGATACAGTAAACCTGAAGTGAAGCATGGGAAACTATAACTAGTGTCACAGGAATGGTTCAAAACATAGGCTGTAAGAAGAGCCAGTCTTCTTGTACTTGAGTCGGTATTGTGCCTTTTGTATTTAATTCCGATTAAATTTCTGTGTTTGATCGTCAATAAGAAGGTCAGCTAGATACAGTAAACCTGAAGTGAAGCATCGGAATCTATAACTAGTGTCACAGGAATGGTACATAACATAGGCAGTAAGAGGAGCCAGTCTTCTTGTACTTGAGTCGGCATTGTGCCTTTTGTATTTAATTCCGATGCAATTTCTGTGTTTCATCGTCAATACGAAGGTCAGAGGGATACAGTAAAACTGAAGTGAAGCATCGGAATTTAAAACTAGTGTCGCAGGAATGGTCCAAAACATTACAGTAGGAAGAGTCAGTCCTCTCGTACTTCAGTCAGCATTGTGCCTTTTGTATTTAATTCCGATGCAATTTCTGTGTTTCATCGTCAATACGAAGGTCAGAGGGATACAGTAAAACTGAAGTGAAGCATCGGAATCTATAACTAGTGTCACAGGAGTGGTTCTAAACATAGACAGTAAGAAGGATCAGTCTTCTTGTACTTAAGTCGGCATTGTGCCTCTTGTATTTAATTCCGATGCAATTTCTTTGTTTCGTCGTCAATAGAAATGTCCAAGGGATACAGTAAACCTGAAGTGAAGCATCGGAATCTAAAACTAGTGTCACAGGAATGGTTCAAAACATAGACAGTAGGAAGAGACAGCCTTCCTGTACTTCAGTCGGCATTGTGCCTTTTGTATTTAATTCCGATGCAATTTGTGTGTTTCATCGTCAATAAGAAGGTCAGAGGGATACAGTATACCTGAAGTGCAGCATCTGAATCTGTAACTAGTGTCACAGGAATGGTTCAAACCATAGACAGTAAGAAGAGTCAGTCTTCTTGTACTTAAGTCGGCATTGTGCCTTTTGTATTTAACTCCGATGCAATTTCTGTGCTTCATCATCAATAAGAAGGTCTGCTAGATACAGTATACCAGAAGTGCAGCATCTTAACCTATTACTAGTGTCACAGGAATGGTTCAAACCATAGACAGTAGGAAGAGTCAGTCATATTGAACTTATGTCGGCTTTGTGCCGTTTGTATTTAATTCCAATGCAATTTCTGTGTTTCATCGTCAACAAGAAGGTAAGAGGGATACAGTAAACCTGAAGTGAAGCATCGGAATCTATAACTAGTGTCACAGGAATGCTTCAAAATTTAGACAGTAAGAAGTGTCAGTTTTCTTGTACTTGAAACCGCATTGTGCCTTTTGTATTCAATTCCGATGCAATATCTGCTTTTCGTCGTCAATAAGAAGGTCAACGGGATACAGTAAACCTGAAGTGAAGCATCGGAATCTAAAACCGATTTCACAGGAAAGTTTCAAAACATAGACAGTAAAAAGAGCCAGTCATCTTGTACTTGAGTCGGCATTGTGCCTTTTGTATCTAATTCCGATGCAATTTCTGTGTTTCATCGTCAATGAGAAAGTCAGAGGGATACAGTAAACCTGAAGTGAAGCATCGGAAACTATAACTAGTGTCACAGGAATGGTTCAAAACATAGGCTGTAAGAAGAGCCAGTCTTCTTGTACTTGAGTCGGCATTGTGCCTTTTGTATTTAATTCCGATGAAATTTCTGTGTTTGATCGTCAATATGAAGGTCAGAGGGATACAGTAAACCTGAAGTGAAGCATCGGCGTTTATAACTAGTGTCAAAGGAATGGTTCAAAACATAGACAGTAAGAGGAGCCAGTCTTCTTTTACTCGAGTCGGCATTGTGCCTTTTGTATTTAATTCCGATGCAATATCTGTGTTTCATCGTCAATAAGAAGGTCAGAGGGATACAGTAAACCGGAAGTGAAGCATCGGAATCTATAACTAGTGTCAAAGGAATAATTCAAAACATAGACATTAGGAAGAGTAAGTCTTCTTGTACTTAAGTCGGCATTGTGGCTTTTGTATTTAATTCCGATGCAATTTCTGTGTTTCATCGTCAATAAGAAGGTCAGAGGGATACAGTAAACCTAATGTGAAGTATCGGAATCTATAACTAGTGTCACAGGAATGGTTAAAATCATAGACAGTAAGAAGAGTCAGTTTTCTTGTACTTATGTCGGCATTGTGCCTTCTGTATATAATTCCGAAGCAATTTCTGTGTTTCATCGTCAACAAGAAGGTCACAGGGATACAGTAAACCTGAAGTGAAGCATCGGAATCTATAGCTAGTGTCACAGGAATGGTTCTAAACATGGACAGTATGAAGAGTCAGTTCTCTTGTACTTAAGTCGGCATTGTGCCTTTTGTATTTAATTCCGATGCAATTTCTGTGTTTCATCGTCAATAAGAAAGTCAGAGGGATACAGTAAACCTGAAGTGAAGCATCGGAATTTATAACTAGTGTCACAGGAATGGTTCAAAGCATAGACAATAATAAGAGTCAGTATTCTTGTACTTAAGTCTGCATTGTGCCTTTTGTAATTAGTTAAGATGCAGTTTCTGTGTTTCATCGTCAATAAGGATGTCAGAGAGATACAGTTAACCTGAAGTGTAGCATCGGAATCTAAAACTAGTCTCACAGGAATGGTTCAAATCTTAGACAGTAGGAAGAGTCAGTCTTCTTGAACTTAAGTCGGCATTGTGCATTTATATTTAATTGCGATGCAATTTCTGTGTTTCATCGTCAATAAGAAGGTCAGAGGGATACAGTAAAACTGAAGTGAAGCATCGGAATCTATAACTAGTGTCACAGGAATGGATCTACACATAGACTGTAAGAGGAGTCAGTCTTCTTGTTCCTAAGTCGGCATTGTGCCTTTTGTATATAATTCCGATGCAATTTCTGTGTTTCATCGTCAATACGAAGCACAGCTGGATACAGTAAACCTAAAGTGAAGCATCGGAATCTATTACTAGCGTCACAAGAATGGGTGAAATCATAGGCAGTAAGAAGAGCCAGTCCTCTTGTACTTGAGTCGGCATTGTGCCTTTTGTATTTAATTCCGATGCAATTTCTGTGTTTGATCGTCTATAAGAAGGTCGCAGGGATACAGTAAACCTGAAGGGAAGCATCGGAATCTATAACTAGTGTTACAGGTATTGTTCAAAGCATAGACAGTAAGAAGAGTCAGTCTTCTTGTACTTAAGTCGTCATTGTGCTTTTGTATTTAAGTAAGATGCAATTTCTGTGTTTCATCGTCAATAAGGGTTCCGAGGGATACAGTAAACCTGAAGTGAAGCATCGGAATTTAAAACTAGTGTCACAGGAATGGTTCAATTCATAGACAGTAGGAAGAGTCAATCTTCTTGTACTTCAGTCGGCATTGTGCCTTTTGTATTTATTTCCGATGCACTTCTGTGTTTCATCGTCAATAAGAAGGTCAGAGGGATACAGTAAAACTGAAGGGAAGCATCGGAATCTATAACTAGTGTCACAGGAATGGTTCAAAACATAGACAGTAAGAAGAGTCAGTCTTCTTGTACTTAAGTCGGCATTGTGCCTTTTGTATTTAACTCCGATTCAATTTCAGTGCTTCATCATCAATAAGAAGGTCTGCTGGATACAGTATACCTGAAGTGCAGCATCTGAATCTATAACTAGTGTCACAGGAATGGTTCAAACCACAGACAGTAAGAAGAGTCAGTGTTCTTGTACTTATGTCTGCATTGTGCCTTTTGTATTTATTAAAGATGCAATATCTGTGTTTCATCGGCAATAAGGAGGTCAGAGAGATACAGTAAACCTGAAGTGAAACATCGGAATCTAAAACTAGTGTCACAGGAATGGTTCAAATCTTAGACGGTAGGAAGGGTCAGTCATCTTGAACTTAAGTCCGCATTGTTCCTTTTGTATTTAATTCCTATGCAATTGTTGTGTTTCATCGTCAATAAGAAGGCCAGAGGGATACAGTAAACCTAATGTGAAGTTTCGGAATCTATAACTAAAGTCACAGGAATGGTTAAAAGCATAGACAGTAAAAAGAGTCAGTTTTCTTGTACTTAAGTCGGCATTGTGCCTTCTGTATATAATTCCGAAGCAATTTCTGTGTTTCATCGTCAATAAGAAGGTCACAGGGATACAGTAAACCTGAAGAGAAACATCGGAATCTATAACTAGTGTCACAGGAATGGTTCAAAACATAGACAGCAAGAAGAGTTAGTTTTCTTGTACTTAAGTCGGCATTGTGCCTATTCTATTTAATTCCGATGCAATTTCTGTGTTTCGGCGTCAATATGAGTTTCCAAGGGATACGGTAAACTTGAAGGGAAGCATCAGAATCTAAAACCGGTCTCACAGGAAAGGTTCAAAACATAGGCAGTAAGAAGAGCCAATCTTCTTGTACTTGAGTCGGCATTGTGCCTTTTGTATTTAATTACGATGCAATTTCAGTGTTTAATCGTCAATAAGAAGGTTGGAGGGATACAGTAAACCTAAAGTAAAGCATCGGAATCTATAACTAGTGTCACAGGAACGGTTCAAACATAGACATGAAGAAGAGTCTGTTTTCTTGTACTTAAGACGGCATGGTGTCTTTTGTATTTAATTCCGATGCAATTTCTGTGTTTCATCGTCAATAAGAAGGTAAGAGGGTACAGTAAACCTGAAGTGAAGCATCGGAATCTATAGCTAGTGTCACAGGATTGCTCCAAAACATAGACAGTAAGAAGTGTCAGTTTTCTTGTACTTGAGTCGGCATTGTGCTTTTTGTATTCAATTCCGATGCAATTTCTGCTTTTCGTCGTCAATAAGAAGGTCCACGGGACACAGTAAGCCCGGAGAGAAGAATCGGAATCTAAAACCGGTCTCACAGGAAAGGTTCAAAACATAGACAGTGAGAAGAGCCATTCTTCTTGTACTTGAGTCGGTATTGTGCCTTTTGTATTTAATTCCGACGAAATTTCTGTGTTTGATTGTCAATAAGAGTGTCAGAGGGATACAGTAAACCTGAAGTGAAGCATCGGAATTTATAATTAGTGTCACAGGAATGGTTCAAAGTATAGACAATAAGAAGAGTCAGTCTTCTTGTACTTAAGTCTGCATTGTGCCTTTTGTAATTAGGTAAGATCCAATTTCTGTGTTTCATCGTCAATAAGGAGGTAAGAGAGATACAGTGAACCTGAAGTGAAGCATCGGAATCTAAAACTAGTGTCACAGGAATGGTTCAAATCTTACACAGTAGGAAGAGTCAGTCTTCTTGAACTTAAGTCGGCATTGTGCCTTTTGTATTTAATTCCGATGCAATTTCTGTGTTTCATCGTCAATAAGAAGGTAAGATGGATACAGTAAAACTGAAGTGAAGCATCGGAATCTATAACTAGTGTCACAGGAATGGTTCAAAACATAGACAGTAAGAGGAGTCATTCTTCTTGTTCTAAAGTCGGCATTGTGCCCTTTGTATATAATTCCTATGCAAGTTCTGTGTTTCATCGTCAATAAGAAGGTCAGCTGGATACAGTAAACCTGAAGTGAAGCATCGGAATCTATAACTAGAGTCTCAGGAATGGTTCAAAACATAGGCAGTAAGAAGAGCCAGTCTTCTTGTACTTGAGTCGGTGTTGTGCCTTTTGTATTTAATTCCGATGAAATTTCTGTGTTTGATCGTCAATAAGGAGGTCAGAGGGATACAGTAAACCTGAAGTGAAGCATCGGAATCTATAACTAGTGTCACAGGAATGGTTCAAAGCATAGGCAATAAAAAGAGTCAGTCTTCTTGTACTTAAGTCTGCATTGTGCCTTTTGTAATTAGTTAAGATGCAATTTCTGTGTTTCATCGTCAATAAGAAGTTCAGCTGGATACAGTAAACCTGAAGTGCAGCAGCGGAATCTATAACTAGGGTCACAGGAATGGTTCAAAGCATAGACAATAAGAAGAGCCAGACTTCTTGTACGTAAGTCTGCATTGTGCCTTTTGTATTTAGCTAAGATGCAATTTCTGTGTTTCATCGTCAATAAGGAGGTCAGAGAGATGCAGTAAACTTGAAGTGAAGCATCGGAATCTAAAACTAGTGTCACAGGAATGGTACAAAACTTAGACAGTAGGAAGAGTCAGTCTTGTTGGACTTAAGTCGGCATTGTCCCTTTTGTATTTAATTCCGATGCAATTTCTGTGTTTCATCGTCAATAAGAAGGTCAGAGGGATACAGTAAAACTGAAGTGAATCATCGGAATCTGTAACTAGTCTCACAGGAATGGTTCAAATCATAGACAATAAGAAGAGTCAGTCTTCTTGTACTTAAGTCGGCATTGTGCTTTTTTATTTAATTAGGATGCAATTTCTGTGTTTCATCGTCAATAAGAAGGTCAGAGGGATACAGTAAAACTGAAGTGAAGCATCGGAATCTATAACTAGTGTCGAAGGAATGGTTCAAAACATAGACAGTAAGAAGAGTCACTCATCTTGTACTGAAGTCGGCATTGTGCCTTTTGTATTTAACTCCGATGCAATTTCTGTGCTTCATCATCAATAAGAAGGTCAGCTGGATACAGTATACCTGAAGTGCAGCATCTGAATCTATAACTAGTGTCACAGGAATGGTTCAAACCATAGACAGTAAGAAGAGTCAGTCATCTCGTACTTAAGTCGGCATTGTGCCTTTTGTGTTTAATTCCGATGCAATATCTGTGTTTCATTGTCAATAGGAATGTCCAAGGGATACAGTAAACCTGAAGTGAGGCATCGGAATTTAAAACCGGGCTCACAGGAAAGGTTCAAAACATAGACAGTAAGAAGAGCCAGTCTTCTTGTACTTGAGTCGGCATTGTGCCTTTTGTATTTAATTCCGATGCAATTTCTGTGTTTCATCGTCAATAAGAAGGTCAGAGGGATACAGTAAACCTGAAGTGAAGCATCGGAATCTATAACTATAGTCACAGGATTGGTTCAAAACATAGACAGTAAGAAGAGTCAGTCTTCTTGTACTTAAGTCGGCAGTGTGCCTTATGTGTTTAATTCCGATGCAATTTCTGTGCTTCATCGTCAATAAGAAGGTCACAGGGATACAGTAAACCTTAAGTGAAGCATCGGAATCTATAACTAGTGTCACAGGAATGGATCAAATCATTGACAGTAAGAAGAGTCAGTTTACTTGTACCTAAGTCGGCATTGTGCCTTTTCTATTTAATTCCGATGCAATTTCTGTGTTTCATCGTCAATAAGAAGGTTAGCGGGATACAGTAAACCTGAAGTGAAGCATCGGTATCTATAACTAGTGTCACAGGAATGGTTCAAAACATAGACAGTAAGAAGTGTCAGTTGTCTT
Organism: Schistocerca piceifrons; assembly: GCF_021461385.2. Lineage (NCBI taxonomy): Eukaryota > Metazoa > Arthropoda > Insecta > Orthoptera > Acrididae > Schistocerca > Schistocerca piceifrons. The sequence continues at coordinate 312,643 of NW_025728027.1, read as the reverse complement.
GTTCTTAAGTCGGCATTGTGCCTTTTGTATTCAATTCCAATGCAATTTCTGCTTTTCGTCGTCAATAAGAAGGTCCACGGGATACAGTAAACCTGAAGTGAAGCATCGGAATCTAAAACCGGTCTCACAGGAAAGGTTCAAAACATAGACAGTAAGAAGAGCCAGTCTTCTTGTACTTGAGTCGGCATTGTGCCTTTTGTATTTAATTCCGATGCAATTTCTGTGTTTCATCGTCCATAAGAAGGTCAGAGGGATACTGTAAACCTGAAGTGAAGCTTCGGAATTTATAACTAGTGTCACAGGAATGGTTCAAAGCATAGACAGTAGGAAGAGTCAGTCTTCTTGTGCGTTTTGTATTTAATTCCGATGCAATTTCTGTGTTTCATCGTCAATATGAAGGTCAGAGGGATACAGTAGACCTGAAGTGAAGCATCGGAATCTATAACTTGTGTCACAGGAATGGTTCAAAGGCATAGTCAGTTAGAAGAGTCAGTCCTCTTGTCCTTAAGTCGGCATTGTGCATTTTGTATTTAATTCCGATGCAATTTCTGTGTTTCATCGTCAATAAGAAGGTCCAAGGTATACAGTAATCCTGGAGTGAAGCATCGGAATCTATAACTAGTGTCACAGGAATGGTTCAAATCATAGAGAGTAAGAAGGGTCAGTATTCTTGTACTTAAATCGACATTTTGCCTTTTGCATTTAATTCCGTTGCAATTTCTGTGTTTCATCGTCAATAAGACGTCCAAGGGATACAGTAAACCTGGAATGAAGCATCGGAATCTATAACTAGTGTCACAGGAATGGTTCAAAACATAGTCAGTAAGAACAGTCAGTCTTCTTCTCCTTAAGTCGGCATTGTGCCTTTTGTATTTAATTCCTGTGCAATTTCTGTGTTTCATCGTCAATAAGGTCAAAGGGATACAGTAAACCTGAAGTGAAGCATCGGAATCTATAGCTAGTGTCACAGGACTGGTTCAAAAATAGACAGTAAGAGGAGTCAGTCTTCGTGTACTTAATTCGTCGTTGTGCGTTTTGTATTTAATTCCGATGCAATTTCTGTGTTTCATCGTCAACAAGACGGTCAGAGGGGTACAGTATACCTGAAGTGAAGCTTCGGAATCTATAACCAGTGTCACAGGAATGGTTCAAAACATAGACAATTGGAAGAGTGAGTCTTCTTGTACTTGAGTCAGCATTGTGTCTTTTGTATTTAGTTCCGGCAATTTCTTTGTTTCATCGTCAATAACAAGGTCCAAGGGATACAGTAAACATGATGTGAAGCATCGGAATCTACAACTAGTGTCACAGGTATGGCTCAAAACATAGACAGTAAGAAGAGCCAGTCTTCATGTACTTAAGTCGGCATTGTGCCTTTTCTGTTTAATTCCGATGCAATTTCTGTGTTTCACCGTCAATAAGAAGGTCAGAGGGATACAGTAAACCTGAAGTGAAGCATCGGAATCTATAACTAGTGTCACAGGAATGGTTCAAAGCATAGACAGTAGGAAGAGTCAGTCTTCTTGTACTTAAGTCGGCATTGTGCCTTTCGTATTTAATTCTGATGCAATTTCTGTGTTTCATCGTCAATAAGAGGGTCTGAGGGATACAGTAAACCCAATGTGAAGCATCGGAATCTACAACTAGTGTCACAGGAATAGACAGTAGGCAGAGTCAGTTTTCTTGTACTTAAGTCGGCAGTGTGCCTTCTGTATATAATTCCGATGCAATTTCTGTGTTTCATCGACAATACGAAGGTCAGAGGGATACAATAAACCTGAACTGTAGCATCGGAATGTATAACTAGTGTCACAGGAATGGTTCAAAACATAGTCAGTAAGAACAGTCAGTCTTCTTCTCCTTAAGTCGGCGTTGTGCCTTTTGTATTTAATTCCGATGCAATTTCTGTGTTTCATCGTCAATAAGAAAGTCCAAGGGTTACAGTAAGCCTGGAGTGAAGCATCAGAATCTATAACTAGTGTCACAGGAATGGTTCAAATCATAGAGAGTAAGAAGAGTCAGTCTTCTTGTACTTAAGTCGACATTGTGCCTTTTGTATTTAATTCCGATGCAATTTCTGTGTATCATCGTCAATAAGGTCAGAGGGATACAGTAAACCTGAAGTGAAGCATCGGAATCTATAGTTAGTGTCACAGGACTGGTTCAAAAATAGACAGTAAGAGGAGTCAGTCTTCTTGTACTTAATTCGGCGTTGTGCGTTTTGTATTTAATTCCGATGCAATTTCGGTGTTTCATCGTCAACAAAACGGTCAGAGGGGTACAGTATACCTGAAGGGAAGCTTCGGAATCTATAACCAGTGTCACAGGAATGGTTCAAAACATAGACAGTTGGAAGAGTCAGTCTTCTTGTACTTGAGTCAGCATTGTGTCTTTTGTATTTAATTCCGATGCAATTTCTGTGTTTCATCGTCAATAAGAAGGTCCAAGGTATACAGTAAACCTTGAGTGAAGCATCGGAATCTACAACTAGTGTCACAGGAATGGTTCAAAACATAGACAGTAAGAAGAGCCAGTCTTCATGTACTTAAGTCGGCATTGTGTTTTTTATTGATTTCCGATGCAATTTCTGTGTTTCACCGGCAATAAGAAGGTCAGAGGGATACAGTGAACCTGAAGTGAAGCATCCGAATCTATAACTAGGGTCACAGGTATGTTTCAAAATTAGACAGTAAGAAGAGTCAGTCTACTTGTACTTAAGTCGGCATTGTGCCTTTTGTATTTAATTCCGATAGAATTTCTGTATTTCATTGTCTATAAGAAGGTCAAAGGGATACAGTAGTCCTGAAGTGAAGCATCGGAATCTATAACTAGTGTCACAGGAATGGTTCAAAACATAGTCAGTGAGAAGAGTCAGTCTCCTTGTCCTTAAGTCGGCATGGTGCCTCTTGTATTTAATTCCGATGCAATTTCTGTGTTTCATCGTCAATAAGAAGGTCCAAGGGATACAGTAAACCTGGAGTGAAGCATCGGAATCTATAACTAGTGTCACAGGAATGGTTCAAAACATAGTCAGTAAGAAGAGTCAGTCTTCTTGTACTTAAGTCGTCATTGTGCCTTTTCTATTTAATTCCGATGCAATTTCTGTGTTTCATCGTCAATAAGAAGGTCCAAGGTATACAGTAAACCTTGAGTGAAGCATCGGAATCTATAACTAGTGTCACAGGAATGGTTCAAACATTGACAGTATGAAGAGACAGTCTTCTTGTACTTAAGTCGACATTGTGCCTTTTCTATTTAATTCAAATGCAATTTCTGTGTTTCATCGTCAATAAGAAGGTCAGAGGGATACAATTAACCTGAACTGAAGCATCGGAATCTATAACTAGTGTCACAGGAATGGTTCAAACATAGACAGTATGAAGAGACAGTCTTCTTGTACTTAAGTCGACATTGTGCCTTTTCTATTGAATTCGGATGCAATTTCTGTGTTTCATCGTCAATAAGGAGGTCAGAGGGATACAATTAACCTGAACTGAAGCATCGGAATCTATAACTAGTGTCACAGGAATGGTTCAAAGCATAGTCAGTGAGAACAGTCAGTCTTCTTGTCCTTTAGTCGGCATTGTGCCTTTTGTATTCAATTCCGATGCAATTTCTGTGTTTCATCGTCAACAAGAAGGTCCAAGGGATGCAGTAAACCTGGAGTGTAGCATCGGAATTTATAACTAGTGTCACAGGAATGGTTTAAAACATAGACAGTAAGAAGAGTCAGTCTTCGTGTACTTATTCGGCATTTTGCCTTTTGTATTTAATTCCGATGCAATTTCTGTGTTTCATCGTCAATAAGTAGGTCCAAGGGATACAGTAAACCTGAAGTGAAGCATCGGAAACTATAACAAGTGTCACAGGAATGGTTCAAACCATAGTCAGTGAGAACAGTCAGTCTTCTTGTCCTTAAGTCGGCATTGTGTCTTTTCTATTTAATTCCGATGCCATTTCTGTGTTTCATCGTCAATAAGAACGTCAGAGGGATACAGTAAACCTGAAGTGAACCATCAGAATCTATAGCTAGTGTCACAGGAATGGTTCATAACGTAGTCAGTAAGAAGAGTCAGTCTTCTTGTTCATAAGGCGGCATTGTGCCTTTTGTATTTAATTCCGATGCAATATCTGTGTTTCATCGTCAATAAGAAGGTCCAAGGGATACAGTAATCCTGGAGTGAAGCATCGGAATCTATAACTAGTGTCACAGGAATGGTTCAAAACATAGACCGTTGGAAGAGTCAGTCTTCTTGTACTTAAGTCGGCATTGTGTCTTTTGTACTTAATTCCGATGCAATTGATGTGTTTCATCGTCAATAAGAAGGTCCAAGGGATACAGTAAACCTGAAGTGAAGCATCGGAAACTACAACTAGTGTCACAGGAAAGGTTCAAAACATAGACAGTAAGAAGAGTCTGTCTTCATGTACTTAAGTCGGCATTGTGCCTTTTCTATTTAATTCCGATGCTATTTCTGTGTTTCATCGTCAATAAGAAGGTCAGAGGGATACAGTAAACCTGAAGTGAAGCATCGGAATCTATAACTTGTGTCACAGGAATGGTTCAAATCATAGTCAGTAAGAAGAGTCAGCCTTCTTGTACTTAAGTTGGCATTGTGCCTTTCATATTTAATTCGGATGCTATTTCTGTGTTTCATCGTCAATGAGAACGTCCAAGGGATACAGTAAACCTGGAGTGAATCATCGGAATCTATAACTAGTGTCAATGGAATGGTTCAAAGCATAGACAGTAAGAAGAGCCAATCTTCTTGTACTTAAGTCGGCGTTGTGCCTCTTGTATTTAATTCCGATGGAATCTCTGTGTTTCATCGTCACTAAGAAGGTCAGAGGGATACAGTTAACCTGAAGTGTAGCATCGGAATCTATAGCTAGTGTCACAGGAATGGTTCAAAGGCATAGTCAGTAAGAAGGGTCAGTCCTCTTGTCCTTAAGTCGGCATTGTGCATTTTGTATTTAATTCCGATGCAATTTCTGTGTTTCATCGTCAATAAGAAGGTCCAAGGGATACAGTAAACCGGGAGTGAAGCATCGGAATCTATAACTAGTGTCAATGGAATGGTTCAAAACATAGACAGTAAGAAGAGTCAATCTTCTTGTACTTAAGTCGGCATTGTGCCTCTTGTATTTAATTCCAATGCAATTTCTGTGTTTCATCGTCAATAAGAAGGTCCAAGGGATACAGTAAACCTGAAGTGAAGCATCGGAATCTATAGCTAGTGTCACAGGACTGGTTCAAAAATAGACAGTAAGAAGAGTCAGTCTTCTTGTACTAAATTCGGCATTGTGCGTTTTGTATTTAATTCCGATGCAATTTCTGTGTTTCATCGTCAACAAGACGGTCGGAGGGGTACAGTATACCTGAAGTGAAGCTTCGGAATCTATAACCAGTGTCACAGGAATGGTTCAAATCATAGACAGTTGGAAGAGTCAGTCTTCTTGTACTTAAGTCGGCATTGTGTCTTTTGTATTTAATTACGAGGAATTTCTGTGTTTCATCGTCAATAAGAAGGTCCAAGGGGTACAGTAAACCTGTAGTGAAGCATCGGAATCTATAACTAGTGTCACAGGAATGGTTCAAAACATAGTCAGTAAGAAGAGTCAGTCTTCTTGTAGTTAAGATGGCATTGTGCTTTCGTATTTAATTCCGATGCAATTTCTGTGTTTCACCGGCAATAAGAAGGTCAGAGGGATACAGTAAACCTGAAGTGAAGCATCCGAATCGATAACTAGGGTCACAGGTATGTTTCAAACATAGACAGTAAGAAGAGTCAGTCCTCTTGTACTTAAGTCGGCATTGTGCCTTTGTACTTAATTCCGATGGAATTTCTGTGTTTCATCGTCAATAAGAAGGTCAGAGGGATACAGTAGTCCTGAAGTGAAGCATCGGAATCTATAACTAGTGTCACAGGAATGGTTCAAAACATAGTGAGTGAGAAGAGTCAGTCTCCTTGTCCTTAAGTCGGCATTGTGCCTCTTATATTTAATTCCGATGCAATTTCTGTGTTTCATCGTCAATAAGAAGGTCCAAGGGATACAGTAAACCTGGAGTGAAGCATCGGAATCTATAACTAGTGTCACAGGAATGGTTCAATCATAGACAGTATGAAGAGACAGTCTTTTTGAACTTAAGTCGACATTGTGCCTTTTCTATTTAATTCCGATGCAATTTCTGTGTTTCATCGTCAATAGGAAGGTCAGAGGGATACAATAAACCTGAACTGAAGCATCGGAATCTATAACTAGTGTCACAGGAATGGTTCAAATCATAGAGAGTAAGAAGGGTCAGTATTCTTGTACTTAAGTCGACATTTTGCCTTTTGCATTTAATTCCGTTGCAATTTCTGTGTTTCATCGTCAATAAGACGTCCAAGGGATACAGTAAACCTGGAGTGAAGCATCGGAATCTATAACTAGTGTCAATGGAATGGTTCAAATCATAGACAGTAAGAAGAGTCAATCTTCTTGTACTTAAGTCGGCATTGTGCCTCTTGTATTTAATTCCAATGCAATTTCTGTGTTTCATCGTCAATAAGAAGGTCCAAGGGATACAGTAAACCTGAAGTGAAGCATCGGAATCTATAGCTAGTGTCACAGGACTGGTTCAAAAATAGACAGTAAGAGGAGTCAGTCTTCTTGTACTTAATTCGGCGTTGTGCGTTTTGTATTTAATTCCGATGCAATTTCGGTGTTTCATCGTCAACAAAACGGTCAGAGGGGTACAGTATACCTGAAGTGAAGCTTCGGAATCTATAACCAGTGTCACAGGAATGGTTCAAAGCATAGACAGTTGGAAGAGTCAGTCTTCTTGTACTTGAGTCAGCATTGTGTCTTTTGTATTTAATTCCGAGCAATTTCTGTGTTTCATCGTCAATAACAAGGTCCAAGGGATACAGTAAACATGATGTGAAGCATCGGAATCTACAACTAGTGTCACAGCAATGGTTCAAAACATAGACAGTAAGAAGAGTCAGTCTTCATGTACCTAAGTCGGCATTGTGCCTTTTCTATTTAATTCCGAAGCTATTTCTGTGTTGCATCGTCAATAAGAAGGTCAGAGGGATACAGTAAACCTGAAGTGTAGCATCGGAATCTATAACTAGTGTTACAGGAATGGTTCAAATCATAGTCAGTAAGAAGAGTCAGTCTTCTTGTACTTAAGTTGGCATTGTGCCTTTCGTATTTAATTCCGATGCAATTTCTGTGTTTCACCGGCAATAAGAAGGTCAGAGGGATACAGTGAACCTGAAGTGAAGCATCCGAATCTATAACTAGGGTCACAGGTATGTTTCAAAATTAGACAGTAAGAAGAGTCAGTCTACTTGTACTTAAGTCGGCATTGTGCCTTTTGTATTTAATTCCGATAGAATTTCTGTATTTCATTGTCGATAAGAAGGTCAAAGGGATACAGTAGTCCTGAAGTGAAGCATCGAAATCTATAACTAGTGTCACAGGAATGGTTCAAAACATAGTCAGTGAGAAGAGTCAGTCTCCTTGTCCTTAAGTCGGCATGGTGCCTCTTGTATTTAATTCCGATGCAATTTCTGTGTTTCATCGTCAATAAGAAGGTCCAAGGGATACAGTAAACCTGGAGTGAAGCATCGGAATCTATAACTAGTGTCACAGGAATGGTTCAAAACATAGTCAGTAAGAAGAGTCAGTCTTCTTGTACTTAAGTCGTCATTGTGCCTTTTCTATTTAATTCCGATGCAATTTCTGTGTTTCATCGTCAATAAGAAGGTCCAAGGTATACAGCAAACCTGGAGTGAAGCATCGGAATCTATAACTAGTGTCACAGGAATGGTTCAAACATAGACAGTATGAAGAGACAGTCTTCTTGTACTTAAGTCGACATTGTGCCTTTTCTATTGAATTCGGATGCAATTTCTGTGTTTCATCGTCAATAAGGAGGTCAGAGGGATACAATTAACCTGAACTGAAGCATCGGAATCTATAACTAGTGTCACAGGAATGGTTCAAAGCATAGTCAGTGAGAACAGTCAGTCTTCTTGTCCTTAAGTCGGCATTGTGCATTTGTATTCAATTCCGATGCAATTTCTGTGTTTCATCGTCAACAAGAAGGTCCAAGGGATGCAGTAAACCTGGAGTGTAGCATCGGAATTTATAACTAGTGTCACAGGAATGGTTTAAAACATAGACAGTAAGAAGAGTCAGTCTTCGTGTACTTATTCGGCATTTTGCCTTTTGTATTTAATTCCGATGCAATTTCTGTGTTTCATCGTCAATAAGTAGGTCCAAGGGATACAGTAAACCTGAAGTGAAGCATCGGAAACTATAACAAGTGTCACAGGAATGGTTCAAAGCATAGTCAGTGAGAACAGTCAGTCTTCTTGTCCTTAAGTCGGCATTGTGTCTTTTCTATTTAATTCCGATGCCATTTCTGTGTTTCATCGTCAATAAGAACGTCAGAGGGATACAGTAAACCTGAAGTGAACCATCAGAATCTATAGCTAGTGTCACAGGAATGGTTCATAACGTAGTCAGTAAGAAGAGTCAGTCTTCTTGTTCATAAGGCGGCATTGTGCCTTTTGTATTTAATTCCGATGCAATATCTGTGTTTCATCGTCAATAAGAAGGTCCAAGGGATACAGTAATCCTGGAGTGAAGCATCGGAATCCATAACTAGTGTCACAGGAATGGTTCAAAACATAGACCGTTGGAAGAGTCAGTCTTCTTGTACTTAAGTCGGCATTCTGTCTTTTGTATTTAATTCCGATGCAATTGATGTGTTTCATCGTCAATAAGAAGGTCCAAGGGATACAGTAAACCTGAAGTGAAGCATCGGAAACTACAACTAGTGTCACAGGAAAGGTTCAAAACATAGACAGTAAGAAGAGTCTGTCTTCATGTACTTAAGTCGGCATTGTGCCTTTTCTATTTAATTCCGATGCTATTTCTCTGTTTCATCGTCAATAAGAAAGTCAGAGGGATACAGTAAACCTGAAGTGAAGCATCGGAATCTATAACTTGTGTCACAGGAATGGTTCAAATCATAGTCAGTAAGAAGAGTCAGCCTTCTTGTACTTAAGTTGGCATTGTGCCTTTCATATTTAATTCGGATGCTATTTCTGTGTTTCATCGTCAATGAGAACGTCCAAGGGATACAGTAAACCTGGAGTGAATCATCGGAATCTATAACTAGTGTCAATGGAATGGTTCAAAACATAGACAGTAAGAAGAGCCAATCTTCTTGTACTTAAGTCGGCGTTGTGCCTCTTGTATTTAATTCCGATGGAATTTCTGTGTTTCATCGTCACTAAGAAGGTCAGAGGGATACAGTAAACCTGAAGTGTAGCATCGGAATCTATAGCTAGTGTCACAGGAATGGTTCAAAGGCATAGTCAGTAAGAAGGGTCAGTCCTCTTGTCCTTAAGTCGGCATTGTGCATTTTGTATTTAATTCCGATGCAATTTCTGTGTTTCATCGTCAATAAGAAGGTCCAAGGGATACAGTAAACCTGGAGTGAAGCATCGGAATCTATAACTAGTGTCAATGGAATGGTTCAAAACATAGACAGTAAGAAGAGTCAATCTTCTTGTACTTAAGTCGGCATTGTGCCTCTTGTATTTAATTCCAATGCAATTTCTGTGTTTCATCGTCAATAAGAAGGTCCAAGGGATACAGTAAACCTGAAGTGAAGCATCGGAATCTATAGCTAGTGTCACAGGACTGGTTCAAAAATAGACAGTAAGAAGAGTCAGTCTTCTTGTACTAAATTCGGCATTGTGCGTTTTGTATTTAATTCCGATGCAATTTCTGTGTTTCATCGTCAACAAGACGGTCAGAGGGGTACAGTATACCTGAAGTGAAGCTTCGGAATCTATAACCAGTGTCACAGGAATGGTTCAAATCATAGACAGTTGGAAGAGTCAGTCTTCTTGTACTTAAGTCGGCATTGTGTCTTTTGTATTTAATTCCGAGGAATTTCTGTGTTTCATCGTCAATAAGAAGGTCCAAGGGGTAGAGTAAACCTGGAGTGAAGCATCGGAATCTATAACTAGTGTCACAAAAATGGTTCAAAACATAGTCAGTATGAAGAGTCAGTCTTCTTGTACTTAAGATGGCATTGTGCTTTCGTATTTAATTCCGATGCAATTTCTGTGTTTCACCGGCAATAAGAAGGTCAGAGGGATACAGTAAACCTGAAGTGAAGCATCCGAATCGATAACTAGGGTCACAGGTATGTTTCAAACATAAACAGTAAGAAGAGTCAGTCTTCTTGTACTTAAGTCGGCATTGTGCCTCTGTACTTAATTCCGATGGAATTTCTGTGTTTCATCGTCAATAAGAAGGTCAGAGGGATACAGTAGTCGTGAAGTGAAGCATCGGAATCTATAACTAGTGTCACAGGAATGGTTCAAAACATAGTCAGTGAGAAGAGTCAGTCTCCTTGTCCTTAAGTCGGCATTGTGCCTCTTATATTTAATTCCGATGCAATTTCTGTGTTTCATCGTCAATAAGAAGGTCCAAGGGGTACAGTAAACCTGGAGTGAAGCATCGGAATCTATAACTAGTGTCACAGGAATGGTTCAAAGCATAGTCAGTAAGAAGAGTCAGTCTTCTTGTACTTAAGTCGGCATTGTGCCTTTTCTATTTAATTCCGATGCAATTTCTGTGTTTCATCGTCAATAAGAAGGTCCAAGGTATACAGTAAACCTGGAGTGAAGCATCGGAATCTATAACTAGTGTCACAGGAATGGTTCAATCATAGACAGTATGAAGAGACAGTCTTTTTGAACTTAAGTCGACATTGTGCCTTTTCTATTTAATTCCGATGCAATTTCTGTGTTTCATCGTCAATAGGAAGGTCAGAGGGATACAATAAACCTGAACTGAAGCATCGTAATCTATAACTAGTGTCACAGGAATGGTTCAAATCATAGAGAGTAAGAAGGGTCAGTATTCTTGTACTTAAGTCGACATTTTGCCTTTTGCATTTAATTCCGTTGCAATTTCTGTGTTTCATCGTCAATAAGACGTCCAAGGGATACAGTAAACCTGGAGTGAAGCATCGGAATCTATAACTAGTGTCAATGGAATGGTTCAAATCATAGACAGTAAGAAGAGTCAATCTTCTTGTACTTAAGTCGGCATTGTGCCTCTTGTATTTAATTCCAATGCAATTTCTGTGTTTCATCGTCAATAAGGTCAGAGGGATACAGTAAACCTGAAGTGAAGCATCGGAATCTATAGCTAGTGTCACAGGACTGGTTCAAAAATAGACAGTAAGAAGAGTCAGTCTTCTTTTACTAAATTCGGCATTGTGCGTTTTGTATTTAATTCCGATGCAATTTCTGTGTTTCATCGTCAACAAGACGGTCAGAGGGATACAGTATACCTGAAGTGAAGCTTCGGAATCTATAACCAGTGTCACAGGAATGGTTCAAAACATAGTCAGTAAGAAGTGTCAGTCTTCTTGTACTTAAGTCGGCATTGTGCCTTTTCTATTTAATTATGATGCAATTTCTGTGTTTCATTGACACTAAGAAGGTCCAAGGGATACAGTAAACCTAGAGTGAAGCATCGGAATCTATAACTAGTGTCACAGGAATGGTTCAAACATAGACAGTAAAAAGAGACAGTCTTCTTGAACATAAGTCGACATTGTGCCTTTTCTATTTAATTCCGATGCAATTTCTGTGTTTCATCGACAATAAGAAGGTCAGAGGTATACAATAATCCTGAACTGAAGCATCGGAATCTATAACTAGTGTTACAGGAATGGTTCAAAACATAGTAAGTAAGAACAGTCAGTCATCTTCTCCTTAACTCGGCATTGTGCCTTTTGTATTTAATTCTGATGCAATTTCTGTGTTTCATCGTCAATAAGAAGGTCCAAGGGATACAGTAAACCTGGAGTGAAGCATCGGATTCTATAACTAGTGTCACAGGAATGGTTCAAATCATAGAGAGTAAGAAGAGTCAGTCTTCTTGTACATAAGTCGACATTTTGCATTTTGTATTTAATTCCGATGCAATTTCTGTGTGTCATCGCCAATAAGAAGGTCCAAGGGATACAGTAAACCTGGAGTGAAGCATCGGAATCAATAACTAGTGACACAGGAATGGTTCAAAACATAGAAAGTTAGAAGAGTCAGTCTTCTTGAACTTAAGTCGGCATTGTGCCTTTTGTATTTAATTCCGATGCAATTTCTGTGTTTCATCGTCAATAAGGTCAGAGGGATACAGTAAACCTGCAGTGAAGCAACGGAATCTATAACTAGTTTCAATGGAATGGTTCAAAACATAGACAGTAAGAAGAGTCAATCTTCTTGTCCATAAGGCGGTATTGTGCCTTTTGTATTTAATTCCGATGCAATATCTGTGTTTCATCGTCAAAAAGAAGGTGCAAGGGATACAGTAATCCTGGAGTGAAGCATCGGAATCTATAACTAGTGTCACAGGAATGGTTCGAAACATAGAAAGTAAGAAGAGTCAGTCATCTGTACTTAAGTTGGCATTTTGCCTTTTGTATTTGTTTCCGATGCATTTTCTGTGTTTCATCGTCAATACGAAGGTCCAAGGGATACAGTAAACCTCAAGTGAAGCATCGGAATCTATAACTAGTATCACAGGGATGGTTCAAAACATAGACAGTAAGAAG